>NW_010225266.1:0-18743 GCF_000690775.1 Eurypyga helias | reverse complement strand
GAAAAGTTGGCTCTGTGAATTCAGATTAAGAACTGCTTTAATCTAGGACAGGTGACGTCTGACAGTAGTATTCTTTTGTTTCATATATCATGATAAATATATCTGCACATTAAAAATATATATACATAAATATAGTAAGCATTTTAATAAGTGTAGAATGTTCTTGGTAGAAACCTGTCTAATATTTCAGTACTGTCTGCCATTAGAAAGGGCAATTCAAATAGGCTGGTCATTAACAACTTGAATTAGGTTGTGTACCCTCTGCTTTCAGTAGCCCACAGAGTCTTGCGACTGTATAAAAACCCTTCATTTGTGGCCCTATCTTCCTCTTCCTGCTGGAATTGCCCCTGCTTCCTAGCCCCTTGCTTACCATGTTTTCAGTTATCCCAAGCTGCTGAGCAGAAACACGCTGCCCTTCTGCCACAACATGGGTCAGAGAGAACTTTCAGTATCTTCGTATTGTCCAGCAGTGTTCTGGCACGCTTGGAAAAATTGCAAAGACAAACAGCTTTCATTTGTTAGTGTCACAAAAGTTTTGGTTGACACCTGATCTGGGAGGGGTTTTGTCCTATGAAAATCCTAAACCTAAAAGCCTTTTAGATTGAAGTGTTGGATGGATGGAATGCGACGTTGCCGATACGCTGTGGAGATTAAAGAGCAGGAGTTTATTGTATTTGTCACTGAGAATATCCTTGTCCCAGCAAATGCAGGCTTTGTTTATGGTCTTCTGCAAATAAAGGTCTATATGGGATGCTGTAATGTAATTAGCATGAAGGTTATGTGCAGTGACTCAAGGTTATTCCAGAAATGATGGCACTGTGTTTGAGAAAAGTCAGTAACTTGAAATCAATAAAAAGGAAAAAGGACTGTAATGCTGGAGCTTGCAGATGACTGATCTCGCTGAGGAAGCCGCTGCAGGTCAGCTATGTGGTACGTCAAGGTTCTGAATTATGACCTGTATTGCAAACCAAACACGTGCTAAGGTAGAGTGGAGTATGCTCACAGTAAGGCTGCTTGTAAAGCGTTATGTCAGGACATCGTATGCATTCAGCATCCCTCTTCCTAATCCTGGTCTGACAGACTAATCTATCCCGCAGCCAGGTGCGCTAGAGGGAAGCTTTCCCGATGCCCTCATCGGCAGGGCGGTGGGAGGGGCAGCCAGAAGTCTGCTCGCTGTGCCATCTATGGGTGCCCGCAGCGTCTGCACAGACACCTACAGCGTTGTAAGGAACAGTTGGGTTTCCTGCGGTCCGGGGTGACTGAGTGCGAACGCTGATTTTGAAAGGGGACAGTTATCTTCACACTGGCTAAAATCCTGCTGGTTTGCTTAAAGGTTTCTGGTTTTATTTACTGAGAGCAAACTCTTCTTGACAACCTGACTCCTCCAGACCAGACAAATTCTGTTTTCTTTTATTAGTACGCATTATTTTGTCTCTGACACAGGAAAGGCAGACTTCTGACAATGCTGTGAAAGAACCTGGGGCAGAGCAGTGTCTGGTAGTGACCTCTGTCAAAGAGGAAGAGAAGCACAAAAGGACAAAATTGCTGGCCTTGGTCTGAATTGAGTGGGATTGCTTGTAGAAGTAGCAGAGGGCTGTTTTCTCTTTTTTTTTTTAATTCACTCCCTCCTACATCACCACTGGGCTGAGTAGGGGGAGAATTTTCTTTCTCTCTAAAGGTATGAATAATAATAAATGGGATAATTTGATCCAAGAAAAGCCAATTCCACATGGGAGGCAGCTAAAGCTGCTCTCCCCTAGGAGATCTATTTTTTTTCCTTCAGAAAAAAAATTCTCATCATGCAAATTCTAAAAGCCAGCAGCCATCGAGGGGGAAGGAGAAACAACAAAATGCTGTGTTTGCTTGTCAGTGCAGTGTGCAGTTACTTGGTTGCAGGTACTGCCTGTCCAAAAGATGGATTTTTGGTCTCGGACCTGTTCTGTTTAAAATACATGTTTTATTTTAGATGAGCTTAGTAAAGCAGCACACATTGGTGCTTGCTAAGGTGTGAAATCTGTCTGTAACTTAGTTAAAAGTGCTTTTCGCTGGCTTAGTTTGCCATGTATTCTTACACTGATGTAGCTAGAGTGAAGCTTGGTTCTCAGACATTAAAATGACTCTTTTAACTTAGATTATACCAGCAAGTAATTTATAGTTTCAGGTGTTGGTGAAGTCAGCAGCGACCAAAGACAACCAGGTGTAACTTGACTTGTGGACTTAAGATTACATCTTTCCATATTGCTTTGCATGAACATTTTTGATTTAAATAACTTCTGCATTTGGTTGTTTGGTGGGAAAGCACAGCCAAACGGTTTAGAGAGGTATCAAAAACCATTTTTTTTGCTAGCGGTACATTTCCTGCATAATCTCATCCAGGAGAAGTGCTAAGTGCAGTACCTATTCAGAGCCTGTACCCTCAGAGGACAGCAGGGTCTCTGTGTCCCAAGCCCATCCTTCCCACCACACATGAAGGAGCCAGTTGGACCATCTCGTGGGGTGCTGGGCGAGCAGGTGCTGTACAAAAACACCCCAGGCACAGGGATTCGGTTACGGGGGAGGGGGAAGTTGTGATTTAATTTGTAGTTCAAATCATTTCGTTAGCATGAGCAAAGCCCCTAAACCCAACCAACCAAAGTAGTTGTGCAGTGTTACGGGACTTCAAGGTGTTGAAATTTCCATGTCTGTAACTTCCGATGCTGGTGCCGTGTCCTGTACGGTAGCGAAGAAGGTCACAGAACTATTTCTCAAAATTCAGGAATGAGTTTTGAGATTATACTAAGAATTCAGGAAGTGCCCAAGAAGTTTGTATACCGCAAGGCTTACTGGAAGTCAGTGGGTCTTGTGCTCTTCTTCCTAATGCTCTGGGCTTTAAGATGCAGGATTCTTGGTGCGAGCTCCTGAAATCAAGGCATGTGCTTTGCTCTTCTCCCTGCCGCTTTACAAGGTTTCTGTTCCTTGTAAAGAAAAGGTTGAAAACACAAAAGCAAGTAAACATGAAAGGCTAAGAAATGCAAATATAACTAATTGTAGGTCTTCTTTGTGATTTAAGGACAGGCTCACACTTTGTGCTTGGCCTGATGTGTGTCATTTTGAGTGCTGGAAGCTGGCTGTGGCCAAAGCCCTATTGAAAATTGCACCCCGACTTGTACTTCAGTCAAATAAGACACAATCAGGGTGGCTTTAAGAAAGGCGCTCTTGTAATCCGTGGCTGTAGGTGCTGTGGCACGCAACTTGCTTTCTTTACAGGAATATCTGAGTTCCCCTCTTGCTGTCGTTAGCAGCTTTGCCTGGCTTTCTGCAGTCGCCGTGTCTTACTGGGGTGTGCCAGGGAAGCTCCTTCCAGTCCAGCCCCAGCATCATCTGCAGGTGTCATGGACCAAGGTCTGGTTTGGAGGCTGAGCTCTGGAACTCCCAGGGCATGGCGGGGGAAGGAAAGGTTGCTGGTTCCTCGGAGAGAGAGCATCCAGCAGCGGTACACAGCCTCTCTTCTGCCAGAGGGAGTATCGGCCTGCATCACGCTTCCCAGAGGAACAAGCAATTTCAGAGCTGAAAGGGGGTCTAGGGGATCTCCTAGCGTCACAATAGCGCTAGCTCATGGAAACGAATGCAGGAAAGGTAAATGGGAATATGGCTGAAGAGATGGGGGTTGCAATACTTACGGAGCTTCCTGTGGAGTCTGAAAGGCCAAATGTGATCACATCATCTAGCTGGAGACCGAAGATGGGATTTAGAAATGGAACAATTTATCAAACTGGAGTTAAAGATAGAAGGAAGTATGCTGTATAAAGGGCAGGATGAAGACATTTTACTAAAACTGACACTGAAAAAGAGGGAATAAGCTGCTGAGAACATGCAGAAGAATTTTCCTGAGAGGAGAGCATCACAAGAATGGCCTGATTTGTCTAATTTTTCAAATGTTTTTTTATTGAAACATATAAGTTTAGTACCTAACATGAATATTTTATCACAATACAGATAATTAAATCCTCAGCAAAACAAAGATGAATTATAAGCTGCTGAGAACATGCAGAAGAATTTTCCTGAGAGGAGAGCATCACAAGAATGGCCTGATTTGTCTAATTTTTCAAATGTTTTTTTATTGAAACATATAAGTTTAGTACCTAACATGAATATTTTATCACAATACAGTAATTAAATCCTCACCAAAACAGATGAATTTTGATGCTATTCCACAACTGTTCTTGACAAACACTTAATTTGGCCCTAACGATAGTAAGGAGGCTTTGTGGGTGTCAAAATGTGCAATCTAGACCTGAATGATTTGTTTCAGCCATCACAGGGAGGGACAATAAGAGGGAACATGACAAAAACACAGAAAACAATGAGTGGGGCTGCATATAATTTTGGCACTCATGTTTTTATAATTAATGTTACGGTAGTTTGGGGTTTGCTTAAAGCTTCAGCTCCCAGATTCGTGTAGTAAGTAAGATTTCATGGCAGGAAAAACAAGTTTCTAATTTTCACGACTGCAGGAAGACTTAAGTGAATACAGAGCAAGAAAAGGAACCAAAATATGTCTTAATTGAGACAAATTCGTAGAGTTTTAACTCAAAAACTAAAATCTATCTTCTTACTCTAAAAAAATCCAAAGGCACGAAGCTGAGACTTGATCCTGCTGTTAGAGCTCGGGTCGGCGTGCGTGGGTTAGTGAGACAGGCGGTGCAAGCCGTGTATCCCATCCTTTCCTTAGCAACGTTCTCTTGGAGCCTTGAAAACAACATCCCTCTCCTCTCTGTTCTATGTGCTTTTTCCTTCAGCAGATGCTGACGAGCCCAGCGTCTGATTTCAGTTCTGATCTGGAATAAATCCAGGGGCATGCAGGAAGCCGTCCTGCTTCTTCCCTAAGAGGGTGGTGGCTGGGGAGAGAGTCAGGACTATTGTTCTCCCTCCCACAGCAGCAGCCAGCATTGTTCCTGTTCATGGACTCCCCTCGCTGTAAACCAGCAGGGCTCGTGGCAGAGGGACACAGCTCCCCTCGTTGGAACATTAGGCTGATGTATGGGAGAAGGACAGAGTGGAGGAGAGCTCTCCTCCTGCAGCGTTCTCCACTCGAGCTGCTGGCGGGGTGGTGCTGGGCCTCCATGCTAGCTCCCCCTCCCACCCCCGGCTACCCAGGTGGGCGAGAGGACCCCCAACGCCTCTTTCACAGCGAACATGCACAGGTACATGCAATAAACGCTCTTCTCCTTCACCTGGTGCTCTTCACAAGTTGCATGTGCCGAAGTAACACTGAAGGTCTACTTAAAACGATAGAGGGAAGGGAAAAATCCCAGGTTGGACCCTTCCATGGCATTAGTTAAGCGGAAATTTTGGCTTATGAAATGCTCCTCGAGCAGGTTCGCCGTGTCACTGGAACAGTGAGAGCTGCTACGGCTTTGTTCCTCCCCTGCGCTGTGGAAGTTCTGCGTTATTTTTAGGAAAGGCTTATATACGAGGAGTTACAAAATTCCCTTCTTCCATGGAAAATGTTACAAGTATCCCTTGTCCATCACGTTTCCTTGGTATCTTCATGGCAAAATACAGCGTGTACCCAGGAAGTTCTACTGCAGACATACTTAAAAACACATTTAAGCTTTAAAAAATGTATTCTACAAGCAAACAACAGCAAAACCATTCATTGGCAGTTATGCCTGCTGTGTTTCTGCCTGGGACCCGAATTGAACGCCAAACTCTGAAAAGTTGCCAGCTGCTTCCACTTCCCAGTGTAGGGTTTGTGGTCACCTTTACAAAAGAAGCCATACCCCTCGCTTGTCTTTGCTAACAGGATGGCATTTGCAGTGCCCAAAAGGCAATTAAATCGTTTTGTGCATCACCCCCAAGTCTTTAAGAATATTGTTTGTTCAGGAGCAGGTTGGTGGTGCCAGAGTTTCAGGAGCAGATACTCCTATCCGGTAGTCCTCCACGCTGCAAACTCCATGAAAAGCCTCCCTGAACCCAAGGAGCTCAGGGTATGACCAAGCCAGAGAAGTGAAGTCAGTAAAGGAATGAAGTATGTATCACAAACTGACATGGAAAAGCTTATTGCAACTGTAATTGTCTGTAACAAGATGATTCCTACCACCCCTAGGAAAAAGCAGGTCAGCGTCCAACGTTTTCCGCCACCTTCACATCGTCTCAAATGCTCTCAACAACGTGTTTTTGGCTGGAACGTTTCCCTCTCTCTTTTGCATCCAGGGAAAAGCAGTGCGAGACCCAGTTTCACCCATCCCATTCCCTCATGCAAAGCCTCGGCGTATTTTTGGCTTCACAGGTCGGCAATTTGGACTGGCACAAAGTTGATCCGTGTGGGAAACCACTCTCTTTTGACAAAGTTTCATTCCAAAAATTGAGCAAGAACGTTCCCTTTCGTTTTGTAAGGCAGGAGAGAGGTGGGGAGGGTAAAGCCGCTGCGCTTTGCAGAGGGAAAAAAAAGGGTGCTTACTGATACCTGGTAACTCTGTGTTCACCAGGAAATGGAAAACTTCTAAAAACCTACGCAAACCACAGTTTTATTGCTCGGAACTCGGTGTTCCAATGCATAAATACACAACCTGATTTTTTCTGCCTCTAGACACAGTGATTTCACTGATGGGCATGGGGCATTCCCGTAGGAAGAGCCCAGTATTAGTGTTGCCGTGTGCAAGGGCAATCCGTGGGGAAGAGGCAGAGCTACACAATGGAGCAACGACTAAAATGCTGTGCAGTGTGCCTCTTCCCTAAACAATCATACTGTACTCGCTCTCCCTCTCCTCAAAAATGCTGCCTTGGGGAGGTGAAGAATTACCGTAGCCATAAACTGTAATCGGGATCAGATGTGCAAAGGGAAAGGCCTTGCTCAAATATCAAAGGGGTCTGAAACTGCCAAAGCAGAGCAAGAGAGAGAAATCCCGAGGGAATCAGAGATGTAATTTATGACTGACCTTTATTTTAACTGGGAAATGGGGGCTCTTGCATGGCACTGCTCCCGCGAACGCATGTTTTGTTTTGTTTCAGCTCGTTGGGAATCTCTGCTGCAGCGGTATTGATGTAAGCTCCCGAACAATGAGCTGGGCATGAGGAATCACACATGCATTCCAGAAACATTTTTCTGCGCTGAACTGGTCTCAGCAGTGACAGTGCCTGGCTTTGTCGTCCCCTCTGCCACGGCACTGCCCTCCGGGGCTCGCTTCTTTGTGTTTCCATCGCCGCTTGCCTAAACGACTCCACATTTTCTGCATTCTCATAACGTGGTTGTCTGGATTTGGGAGGAAAACGAGATAACAGCTCTTCAAGGGGATTTTTGCTGCCACAGGGCCAGTTGATGAGCTCTCGGGCATTCAGAGGCCAAGCGTTACAAGGAAAACCAGACGTATTAAATCTTTGCAGTCAAATATAAAGCCCCAGCATGGTGGTGCCTCAGCCTCCCATGTGCTGCCTCCCTTTTTAGATTTTATAGGGTAACATTTGACCGGGAACCCTCTACGCTTCAAAAAAGTTTGGATTAAAATCTAGTTCCAAGCTCATCTTGGTAATGGACCCAAACTGCGCTTTGGGATCTTTTTTCACATCCACGTTTCCATCTGTATTTCATGGCTCAGTTCCAGCCACAGCTTAAACCAGAGATGCTTAGCTGCTCTCAGCTGAAGTCAAGAACTGTGTTCCCCTGGCTTCCCATCGAATAGGCCATATTAAAGTAAATAGTCATTTTCACCATCTCAGAATTATGTTCTGAATTATTTTTAAAATTCCAATTCAACACTTTGACGAAAAAACCCCAAACCATCTTCTAAATTCTACCTTACATTTAAGATGAACTGCAAGGAGAGGCAGTGCTTAGCAGGTACAATCGAAAGAACAGATTGTCAGGAAAGCCCACGGAGTTGTCCGTTCTGAAGAAACCTCTCACCAAGACGGCAGCGATTCACAAAATACACTTCTTGTCTGATAATCAGAAAAATACAATCTGTCATAAAAGTCACAACTCCTTCACAGTTTCCCCTCTCAGCTTCCTCTGTGATCGGCTGTCAACATGTGTCTGAAACGAACTCCCAAAGAGCCCCAAATGAGACAGGTTTGATGTCTGGCGCAAAGCAGACATCTTTTAAACGGGGCTTTTCCAGGTAGAAACCCCTCTGGAGCTAATTGGATGGGAGTATGTAGTTATTTTTCATCATTGCAACATTTTGTTTTGCAACACAAAATCTGTCCGTTTGCAGTCAATACAGAGATGTCTGTGAGAAATTAACTTCAGAGTTTCGGAAACACAGATGGTATTTCTTGCACATTCCCAAAGGGCTACATTTGCTCTAGAAAAAGCAGAGATTTCAGCTATTCTGTTATTTTTAGGAGTTTGTTCATCCCCACCACTTCTACTTCAGTAAGAAGGGATAAAATCTGATTTACAGTTTATCTGCAATCAAGCAAGGAGATTAAACAATTTATTTTGTCACTTGCAATTTGTTTCTGCTGCCCCCAGCATTTAATTTTAAAAAATCACATTTGTAAAAGAAATCATGGAGATTCTGAAAGGCACGTCTTGACATTCAATAAGTTTGGGGTAGGGCAAAATGATGCATCGCTGGCGTGACGTAATAACCAACGGCACAGCTACGGCTTGGCCCTGGAGTCCCATCCTTCTGGAGTCCCTTCTTCGGGGAAGCCCAGCTGGGCGGCTTGTCGCCAGGATGGGGGCACGGTGCTCCCACCCTCATCCCGCGGGATCCCACACGTAACAGATATATGAATCAGCGTATCTCCGAGCGACCTTTGTTTAAGCTTCTGTTCATGAGCATCTTCAGCGGTTTGGGAACTTCCACCCCTCGCTGTGTTGCAAGACGTTCAATTCGGGACACTCCAGCGAGGGCAGCGTTGCTGTGCCCTTTAAACAGGGTAATTGCAGCGTTCACCCCACCCCAGGAGTCCCACCTCGTAGGCACCCAGGAGAGGGCCGGCTTAGCAGCCAGCTTGTCTTTGCCTCCCTCTAGAGTCGCTGGGTAGGTCTGCACCTCCCAGGAGCGACTCAGCGCACAGGGCGATCAAAACGGGCCGTGCGGTCAACCGCCCCCTCCTGGAAAAAAACCCAAGATTCGGACTTTGGGGGCAATAAAATACAACGTATTTTCAGCTGTTTCTGAGATAAGAGCAAACACATTTTTAAACGTTCATCTTTTACAGCTCAGTTCCTGTAGTGCATATACCTTTAGGGTAACTCGTGGATGTAATCCTAAATCGACGAAACTGGTCCCTAAGTTTCATGGGGACTTTGGAAGGTCCTGACGGATGTCTGCCTGCATGTGCAGGCACCTAAAATGCTTTCGCAGTCTGGTCCTTGCTTTGGCCACTTGCTGCTTCATTCCTCCTGCTGCCCGATGACAGCCAAGGAGTGAGATTCCAATCAGGGTTTCAGTGTACAGGCAGCCTGACTGCAGTACCTTGTGTGCAGTGCTTGGAGGACGGTCTTTTTCCACAGCTCCCACATTTTCTTGCATTTGAGATTTTTCTACCTGTTATACTTTGTCTTTTCTTCTACTCAGATAAATTTGTCATTTTTCCAGCTGAACAACTTGTCTAATGGCATCATCCTCAGTGACACGGTCTCTGTTCCTCAAGGAGCTGCGTGGCACCCCTCGAATCCTCACCAGCACCAAGTCAGGGATGCAGTGCAGTAATCTGGGTGGGTAGGAGAGAGCATGAGCTATCAGCGGGGCTGGTCCAACAAACCATTCGCATCTCCCACTTCCTCCCCTGATGCGGGAAGCGACACGGCAGGGGCTGTGAGAACGGCTGCAAGAACATAACCTAGAGCTTCCAAGGGCAGATCATCAGGAGGGAAACACAATACTGATCAGGTTAAGAAATATTTTATTAGTTGAGCCTACATTGCAGATTTGGCTACAAGCATGACTAGGGATCCCACCAGAGGAGAGGAAATCATGGGCAAGTGGCCACTGCACAGGCTCCGTCAGCCTGGAGTCGCATGCTGGTCCGACGTGCCCAGAAGGTGCCAGACTTGCTGCATCTGCCACAGCTTGTTTGGGACAATCGCTGCTTCTGCAAGACTGAACACTGCTGTCCTTGGCGGAGGCATAAATTGAAAGACACGGTTCATGTGCCAGAGTTCCTTCGTATTTCATGTTTTCTACAGCAGCACATACAGGCACAAATTGTCTTCCCAAGGTAACTGGCAAGCAGTGCTATGTCTTCGTCCTATTGTCACAGATCTGCCCAGCTCTAGCCCATGCGTGTGAAACTCTCCCCGTACAGGCTTTTGCAGCTAAGCCACAAACTTCCACCTCTGCTGTATCTCTCTTGCAAAACTGGGTGGATCTTCTGATGTGTTCGTGAGCAACGTGTGTTGTATCAGGCACCGGAGCGAATGCGCTTGCTGTGGGGCCCATGCTCAGACCACCTGGGTGGTTCACACACCTCCCAGCTGGAGCACAAAACTTCTCTGCCGTGGGACCAGATGCTTCCCATGCCCCAAGACCTCATCTCACGACATCAGAGCCCACTGTGTCCCCGCAGAATAAATCTGAAGCACTGTTACAGATGTGAACCTTGAGGTGGGCGGTTTCTTGTCTGGTGTTTACCTTCTGCTTAAGGTAAGGGTGTCGTATCATAAACAGTCACGAGGAGAGGAAAGGAAAGCAGCACTTGGGCAAAATGGTTATGGGAATTCAGAGAGGAAGGGGTCAGTATTTGCTCGTAACATTTGCAGAACTTATTTTGTCCTCGTTCCCTAAGTCAGGAAACTATCACAGTAGCTAAGAAAGGGAAATATTTCTTTCTGTTTCTAAGCATGGGAAGCGGACTCCCCGCTGGCGAAAGCTGCCCAGCACATTCTGTTCAGTGGTGTGTAGGGCCTGCAGCTGCACATGCACCACGAGCAAAACATGCTGCAGTACAGCAACCTGTGGAAGGGCCATGTGCCAGCTAAGTCCCATTTAGCTCCCGCTTTGCGTAAGCCCTTGTTTTCTTTTAAAAAAAAGGTTAAAACATGGCATTTCATTTCCTTTTTTGCAAATGAGAAGTTTGGTGTTTTGAGGATGTGGCCAGCCTCTGATGAAGAATGTTTTGATGATGAGCGTGACCGTTAGGGAAATGACAAAGGTGGCTGGGAAGAGGGGGACGTGTCTTCCAGCGGCAGTCATGCCCAGCACCTCGCCGGGGAAGCAGGGGCCGAGGGGCTGAACGCTCACCAGAAACTGTCTCCAGTGACCTGCCAGGACTGCCCATTTTCTCTGGCTTTTGCAGCTCAGAGAGTAGCCATGCTGAAACAACTTTTGATGGAGCTCCAGCCTGTTCACGACAAATAAGCTCATGACAAATGTCACCTCATGACAAGTGCGAGTCTTTAATTTGCTTCTTAACTGTGAAGCTAGTGGAGAAGACCTTCAAGGGATATTGGCAATTACCAAATTTATGTTCAGTGTTTTACTTCTGCAGCAGCATCTTTGAAGAAGAAACAATTGAAAGGAAGAGGTTGGGGTTTTTTTCTCTTTTCATGGTCACAATGATAATGTTCTTTCCACTTGCATAGTTTCCACATTTAGTTTTTCTTTTCTGTTCTTATGGGAAGAACCTGTAAGTATAGAGGTAACCTAGGGTAATCTGAGGATACATGGAATGCCAAATCAATTTCGTATTTCACACTGAAGTGCTCTTTGAGCTCTTGCTTGCAATGTTTCACAGCTATAAACCTGCCAGTCTCCACACTGGATAATCTCATCGTATACCCTTACGAATACTTTTGCCTACTGACCATAAGATAACACTTTCCTTGCATGAAACTCGATATGCTTTGCCACAGATCTAGGAAAGATGGGAAACTTCACAAATTCTCATTTGAAAATTCCTTTTCCTGCTTGCCTGTAAAGATCAAGGACACACAGGCACAAGAGCCCAACCTCCACCATTCAGAGGACCCAGGGGAGCTTTTGATGTCAGGAATCCCATGCAGCGGTGGAGCTACCACCTTCACAGTTACTTTCCATTGCCATAAAGTTTGTCCTTCTTCCTAGAGGCTGTTCCAGGGTGTCGTGGTTTAGGCCCAGCTGGCAGCTGAGCACCACCAAAGCCGCTTGCTCACTCCTCCCCCGTGACCAGAGGTGAGTCCCACTTGGAGCCAGAGAAGCTTCTAGGAACTACTCATGGGAATCATCCATGTGGCCCCTCCCCTGCTACCAACCCCCCCCACACACACACAGAGAGGAAATGAATGTTTACATCTGCCTCCAAACCTGGTGGTGGGAAATGTGGGAAGAGCTGCTGCCTGCAGTACTGTCATCTGGTGTCACATCCAGCCTCCAGCTTTGGCATGCAGTACAGGACAACAGGGAAAGGGCTGCAGGGAAAGGGCTTGTTACGGCTGAGGCCGGAACTACTCAGTTTCGGTTTTGGTGGCAGGGAGGACTCTCAGGCTCACTAATTGGAAGGCAGGACAACCTCAGTGGCAGAGATCCAAGAAAAAGATCCACATGCCTGAAGCAAACCCTGGGAGAATTTGTGATGCCTCAGCCCAAGAGAACAACCACAAAAAGTCTTGTTCTTGTGCCTGAGCATCATTTGTATCCAAACTTCTATCACCACGCTTGTCCAGGGGTGCAGCCACCTTGCTGAACTGAGCAGCTCCTTGTCTTCTTCCCATCTACGATAGCAACCAGGGCCACTTTCATTTCAAAATGCACCAGGGAGCATGTGGGTAGGGATTACCTTCCGCTGTTTGCACAGCAGCCTAGAGGTTAGGGCTGTGGCTCTGGAAATAACAGACCACTCTAATTCCTGTCTCAGGTGAAAAAAATTAAATCAGTGGTTACAGTGAACTTATGTTAGTAGGCTACAAAATGATGTGGGAGGTGAACAAAGTCCATCTCTCATTTTGAAACTAGGTCAGTGCAAGTCCAAGAGTGACATGGCTAGAAGGAAAGGAAACTTGCTGGAGTCTGTAGTCCCTCAGTTAGGCACTTAGCTAAGAGTGTAATTTCAAAGCAAGAGAGGTATAGGAACTAGTCCCATAAAAATATATAAGGTCTTTGGTGACCAGAATTCACAGGCCCCTGATCTAAGATCTGATTTTTCACTGACTGTGCCCCCCTCCTGTTTCTTGTGGGCTCTGGAGCTGCGGTGCTGCAGCATGTCAAGTCCTCGCAGCCTATCGCAACTCGGTTAATCAAAGTTGTCAGGTTACTAAAAGCCTCTGGCTGAGGCCAGACGTAAAATGAGCAGAGTTTCTAGGTTACGCTGGTCTTCATTTGCAACTCCCAGTTCTTAAGAATAAAATGCCTGAGAACTTACCACCAGAAAGACTGCAATTAAGGGTGAAAAACCAGAATGGCTTGTTATAAAGGAAATACTTATAACCCCTTCATGGATCACTGTCGCATCTCCAGAATCTGGATGGCGTATTTCTTGTAAAAAACTTGCTTACTTTCTCAGTGAGACATTCTCTCCCAACTTGTACATTCTTTGCGTACATTCTTGAGCCGCTCCATTAGTTCCCAATCATGTGCTACTGATGAGTACGGAAAAGAGAAAAGGAGGGCACTATGGGCTTTCATCTTTTTTAGTCCCTGCCTGACTTCATAAAACTCTGAGCCCTGTCGGACCTTATCCTTTCTGGGAGCCTCAGGGCACTTCTGAAAGACTTTACAATCCTCTCTTTGAACTTCCGCGATCATCCATGCTTTATTTTCTTTTAAAAATGACAAGTGGGAAATGAGTCGTCCTCCTGTTCCGATTTCCTCCTGCCTGTTGTTTCTGAGGGAGGAGGCCCCTTTTCAGAGAGGTGCAAACTGCTAGATCCAAAATTCCCATTGCCTCTAATGGAGAGGAAGGGCTGAGATCCAGGCAAGCCTTTGAACACACAGGATGCTCTCTGTGAGGCTCTGTAATGCAACATTCACTACTCACACTGCTCAGAACAGCGGGTCTGCTTTTCAAACACAGGCTTCTGAAGTAAGGGGTATGCAGGTAACGTAGTGACAACGCTGCCTGCCTGTTATTTGCTCTGAAATTCTCAAATGCAGTTAGAACGTGTCTTGAAAAATTCATTCTAGCCACGACTGGGGTGTCAGCTAAGGGACATGTTGCTCTGATGCTGCGAGTTGGAGCCTCGTTTATTCTCCATTTGTGGCAGTGGGAGCACAGACAGTGAAAGCTGTATCTGTGACAGCTCCCTCGCTGAAGTGCCAGGGTTATTGAACTGCCTCTAAAGTCATAGGAAAGAAACTCTCCAGGTTTCTTTTTCTTTTCTTCTTTTTTTTAGGTTTTTTCCTGCTTCTCACAGCTGCCAGTTCCTGAGCGCAAGATTCAATGTTTTTCTTGTGCGTGCTATAAAATGCCTAATCAAAGCCTTCCCTGCTCTGTTATAGCTGTTTTATTATTTATTATGGTAAAAGTATGAATTACTGAACTCCAGCCTTGGCAGATAAGTGAAACGGGAATGAACTTTCAGCTCTTTGGTTTCAGAAGGTGAGTAAATCTCTGGTGGAGTTTACACACATGGTTGGAATAGTTCCCCTCGTTTACACTGGCACAGCTCCACCGACTGCTGCTGCGCTGCCCCGACTCACGCTTCCAGCAGCAGGGAGTTAGAAACTCAGGGGCCTGAGACAGCTGCAACTTTTTCATATTTCTTGCCCAGTTTACCTTTTCAAACAGAAATTTCAAAATCATACGTGAAGTAAAAACGGATTTTTCTTCTCCGGGTTATTAAGGGGGACTTGATGAGAGAGAGAGAGAGGAAGGAGCTGAGTGATGCAGCGAAGCTGACCCTGGAAGAAGGAGAGGTTGAGTAACAGTATAAATATCCACTGGCTCTTGAACCAAGTCACGCACAGCATTTCTCATATATAATTCTTTTACATAATGCCCTGGCAATAAGGAGCTCCTTTTTAACTTGATATCCCTAGGAAATGCAGTGTGTATGTTCGCACCGTCCGTGTGTCACATCTCCTCTCCAGCCTTCCTCCTGCCACCCGCCATTTGTCCGCTTACTGGCACGCGGCAGGGCAAGCCCAAGAGTGAAAGCTGGGAGCTGTCGGGAGGAGAGATGAATGCCCAACCGCCCCAGCGGGCAGAGCCAAGGGAACTGCACCTCTGGAGAGGGGGCTGCGGCCACAGCAGCTCTGCCACCAGGGATCCCCAGGCACCTGGGGATGCTGTGGGAAGGAGCGATGGCACCGGGATGCAGGAAGGAACTGGGAGGGTAAGCAGGACATGGGGGAGAAATCCGTAGGAAACTGGCCTCCGTAAGCTTGACTGCACACAGCAGCTGAGCCCGACACGAGGCAGGCGCTAAGCTACAGAAAGTCCTTTAAAGAAGCAGATGTGTTCTTTCCAAAGTATCCGCTGGTAAAGTACATTAAGCCAGTTAAATGAAGCTTCCATGTCGGCATCCAGAAGTACAGTTCACCTGGTTTACCAGTCCGCTTAGCTGCAGTGGGCGATGTAAGACTAGCGTTTTGTAATTCAGGATGGTCAGTTTTAGCATCATTTGACATACTGTACACTGAGCACAGCTTTTTAAAAGCAGGGAGCACGAAGGTGTCTGCTTGCATTTGGAAAAGGAAATAAATATTAACTTATCTGCACAATGTGTGAGCGGATCTAGCTCTGTTGCAGGAAACTCATTAATCTCACATGGAAAATAAATAAACCATGAGAGAAAAGGATGGGTGGGATTTTAACTTCCTCTATTTCCGCAAATCGTTATTTTATATGAACAAGTGCATGCCAAAGGTTTTTAAGAGGAAAATTACTGCAAAGGACAAGTTAAGTTAGCTGAATCTTTTAAAAGCTTTTCAGCGGAGGGATAATTTAGGGTGGTGTTGGGAAAATTCACCTGTTAAATGCTGCCTGAAAATTCCCACTATTAGACCACATTTTCCATTGCTGATGCCTTTGTCAGATTTGAGTGCCCAGGACTCACATTTTCCATGGCAGGTGTCTGCCTAAGGCTGGATACGTGTGATGCGTGTGTGTGTGTATCAAGAATTGCCTCAGACTGAGCATGTATAAAAATTTCAGCCAAAACGGTTTTGCTGTTCAACAAGTATAAGAAAAAATGTGCATTTCTCTCACATTTTTAAAAAAAAAAGGCAACCTCTTTTTTAGACAGTCCCACAGGCCCTGTGCTTTGGAGGGAAAGCTTTAAATTTGGCAGGAGGAGTACTTAAGCTGCTCTGGAAATCCACCTCAGCTGGGCTGAGTTACAGGCCTGAGCAAGAGTGGTTTGGTCTTGATAGCGCTTCACAGCTTGGTGTTTCAAAGCTCCTGCCTTCAGTGATTCTGTGCTAGGCTGGTGCTGACCAAGGTGATTTTCTTCACCTAGTTCCTCCTCTGATCCTTTGGAACCTGCTGCCGGTCTGGGGCATCCCAGAAGAAATGGTCACCCAAAGCAGGGACAGGCTGGAGAGGGAGAAGCGAGAGAAGAAACGAGAGCGTTGTCTGGACAGAGACCATGGGACAAGGGAAGAAGGTTGGAAAGAAGCCAAGGATGGTGATACAGCAAAGGTGGTGTAAGACAGGGATAGAGCAGAAGAGACCCGCTCTGGGAAAAAGAGATCAGAGGGTCTGTGGCCGCTATACCCTCAGTCAACGACCAACACGTGTGCCACATGCTAAGGTAGCTGCTGTTTTGCTTGCTGATGGGGAAAATGTCGGGGTCACTGACAGCGCATTCAGAATTATACAGTTTTGGGAGTGACAGAAAGTGTAGTTCAAGCTCACTTTCAGCCATGAAAAGCGTGGACTTTCATGGTATGGCCATATAAACAATAGGAAAAGAATTGGAAAATTGGTGATTGGCTCTTCTATTCCATAAAAATATGACTCTACCTAAATCAGCCACTACTGGTGTTCTTGTCCTTTCTTCACAGTTGGGAGGTATTGTTGCTCAAAATTGTTGCTCAAAATTGCTCAAATGTTGCTTGAAAGACTGAGATGCCTTGAAAGTTGGCCTTTCCCAAAGCCAGACATTATGACCAGGGCAGCCAGCACTTCCACAATCATCCATGTATTGGTCAGTACCTGTCCAGCATTCTAGACCTGCTCTCACTTCATTTGCCAAACTAAAAACTGGGGAGAAACACAGTGACTACCTGTTCTCTCTCTGACCCCAGCAGTTTATTCTCTGATCACTAAAGTGGCTTAAAACTGAGTAATTCGTATGGTGTCCACCAAGCCTACCCTGACAGAAAGAGACTCTTCCTTCAGATTAATCCATAATCTTTGGCAGTCTGGAGTTGTTAATAGTAGCAATTTCTAACAGCAAAGTATTGCTGTAAATATTCTTCTTTCAGAATTTATGCCATCCAGATCATTCTGTCCTAAGGACCCCAAAAGGCACTCGTCACAGTCCAGGGGTATATTTCTATAATGATGTAAAGCTCAGAAAAGCAATTTAATTTAACTTTTAATTTAAGGTAAGAATTAAATTATGGTCATAGGATGGGTGAGCCACTAATTCAGACAAATGTGTTCCTGATAAAATTACAGGCTGGAAAAGCAAATGAGAGCAAGTGTGAAAGAGACATAGCCAGCCTCAGGTGAGTGCAGGAACACCTGCAATCAAATGAAAATAGCAAACAGCATGTGACCACAGGACAGCTTTTTTGCAGTATGTATTTAGGAGAGCAGGCATGGGGTAGTTGAATTGCTGGTTTGGATGGCAAATACATGAAATTCAAATCAGATTCCATAAACTTCTGGTGGGTAAGCTGGGAGGCATGAATGAAATTTCAGGGGTGTGACTTGGGGAATGCTGGGACAGCACAGGACAGAAAGGAAAGGAGGTCACGTCATATTTAGTGGTCCATCTCTGCTTTCATAGACTCATCGAATGTTTTGGGTTGGAAAGGACCTTAAAGATCATCTAGTTCCAACCCCCCTGCCATGGGCAGGGACACCTTCCACTAGACCAGGTTGCTCAAAGCCTCATCCAGCCTGGCCTTGGACACTTCCAGGGATGGGGCATCCACAGCTTCTCTGGGCAACCTGTTCCAGTGCCTCATCACCCTTTCTGTGAATAACTTCTTCCTGATATTCCTGTCATATCGGACAAAGAAATGGCCATAGTACAACAGTCTCTACACCATCTGTACTGTGATCCCCTCATTTTCCATTCATGCAAAATTCTGACGGAAGCTTTTACGATGGTTTGGGTCTGACAGATGTTGCTCCCCTGAACAGACTCCCTGCCATCTAATAATAGCTGAGCTCTTGCAGCCTTTTGGTGTGGGATTACCAGTTTTGATTTCTTTCCTGTAGCAGCTGCCTGCTTTCACAAAATTGAACGTACCTTTGAGTAAATTCAAACTTATCTTTGAGACCTATGTCAGCTCTGAGTGAAACTTGCTAAAAAAGCCAAGAGTTATTGGGAAGACACAGAAATCTAAGCCTTGATTCTTTAGAAACTAAACAAAAAGGAAAGAAACTAGAAAGAAAGGGAAAAGGAAAGAAACTAGACACTGGAAAATCTTACCATATCTTGTATGTACTGAGAAAGTGAATTGGGTTAACCCAGGCACATCAAAGGCTAAAAGTCATTAGAATACCTTCAGAAGTTCCCTGCAAAATCCTCCTCCTCCACACAACTGTTTCAATAGCTTCCGCACAGTGGTGGTTCTGCAGTTGTGGAGTGCAGTCACCACATGTACTCCTGTGCTCTGCAATGATTTCCTGCATGCTGATGGGAATGGCACTGCAAGGGGTAGTTTTGAAGTCCAAAGTAATGCAATCAGTGAATCCTAGAATCACAGAATGGT
>NW_010225265.1:707-1059 GCF_000690775.1 Eurypyga helias | reverse complement strand
GGCTCCAAGACAGACTTTGAGGGAACTCCTTTAATATACGCAACCCTCTGTCAGTGAGCCACTGAGAACTGTCAAACATGGCTGGAGAACCTTTGTGTTTCCCTTCAGGATACCTGCTAACAGGTAGATCCTATTTTCCCACAAGTCTCCCAGGAAATGCAGGAGCATATGCATGCTACAACTAGCAGAGAATATGATTGTTTTTGTGGATGGTAACTAACTGTACTGTACTCTGCTCTGCCCCTGTACTCTGCTCTGGTGAGACCCCACCTGGAGTAATGCGTCCAGCTGTGGAGCCCTCAATATCAGAAGGATATTGACCACTTGGAGCGAGTCCAGAGGAGGCCACGGA
>NW_010225265.1:0-358 GCF_000690775.1 Eurypyga helias | reverse complement strand
GCCCATGGCAGGGGGGTTGGAACTAGATGATCTTTAAGGTCCCTTCCAACCCAAACCATTCTATGATTCTATGATTCTATGATTCTAACATTGACTTAGCTAGTACAGGACCACTCATGGAGAACTAGAAATTGTGCTGTTTGTTGAAAGACTGACTGCTGCAGAAATTAGAACTGTTCACAGTTAAAATCTGGAAATACTATATTTTCAGGCCACTATGTTACAGGTAACACCTACATTATCATAGAATAATAGAATCATAGATAGCATCCCTTCCCTCCAGCGTGTCGACCGCGCCACACAGCTTGGTGTCGTCGGCAAACTTGCTGAGGGTGCACTCAATGCTGTCATCCATGTC
>NW_010225264.1:174227-175194 GCF_000690775.1 Eurypyga helias | reverse complement strand
CCGAACGTCCCTTCCTTGTATGGTGCACTCCTGTCTCGCCCTTCATCCGCCCGGCAGGCAATAAACCTCCCCGCTAAATGCGCCGGGAGATAACACACAACTTTTATTGATTACGAGGAAAATGCTCGAAACTAAATAAAGGGTTTTTTTTAATGAGGATCCCTGCGAAGAGCCTTTTCTCCGCGACCATTCAGCGGAATGTCGACGTTTTACTGTGTGTCAACTGTGAACTTGTTCGGCTATAAACGTGGGAGCGGGGTGTGTGAAAGGCAGATGGAAAAGCCAAACGCACCGGCGATGTTTGCCGAGAGGAGCCGCGCTTGGTGGGCTGCAGACCTGGAGGGTGCCCGGCCGCCCCTCCGTCTTTCTCTCGGTGCCTCTCCTAAAGGCAGCGGGTGCAGGAATCTCTCCCAAACCCAAATAACAGGGAGAGCTGGGGAGCGGGGAAAGAGATGCTGAGCAGGGCAAGGCGGAAAGTCCTTTCACACAGCGGATTGAAGTTACTGCCCGGGCGTACCCTGGGAGGGGTGGGGATGCGGGAGAGTGCACTCGTGTTTTAAAGAGGATGATCATGGAAGGTTGATGTGTCTGTGTCCCCATTTCCACCAGCCTGGGTGGCAAAGATATGAGCAGAGAGGCGAGTTTATATCTGGTATTTATTTTTTTTTCCCCCCCCGATCATCGTCTTCACAGCCTCCGAGGTTTAAGGGGCGTTAATGTTTCCGCCTGGAAGGCACAATCTCGAAAGGCATCACGAAAAAAAAACTAAAAAACCACCCCACCTGTGGCAGGATCGAGTCCTGACTTTGAAACAGCAGCGATGGCATGTTTTTTTATCCATTTATTTATTTATTTGTATGTTGTGGCGGCGCTTAATATTTTGAGCCAAATCCTCCCGTAAATTGCTCAAGATGTTCCGTGGCTTCATCGCTTTTGTTATTTCTGTCCGTGGGCGGCCGGTTTGGAA
>NW_010225264.1:167091-174197 GCF_000690775.1 Eurypyga helias | reverse complement strand
AACCTCACTGCCAGCCTTCGAGAACCAGGGGCAAACGCTATTTAGGTTATTTATTTATTTCCTTCTTGTTGTTGTTTGCCACACTTCGGAAAGGTGACTGTAAAATCGCTCGGTGTCTGCGGGTTGTATCGCGTTTTACTAGAAAGCTATAAAACTGTCTTATTCCCTGATGTTTCTTGATTAACTTATGAGCATAAAGGAAATGCTTGAATAGTGTTCCCTCTGCGGTTTTCTTTCGGCGAGGGGAAGCCAAGGGAAGATGCTAATATTGTCATCTTATTTTACAATTTATACCAGCTGCCCAAACAGTGTGTATATACAAACGGAGACGCAGTGGGATTCAGTTTCTTAAATGCAGCCCATATATTTCAGAGACCATACTCGCCTTGATAGCCAGAGCGGCGAACTATTTAGCCTGCCCTTTATTGCTGTTAAAACGTTGGCTTCCATTTAAATAAACAAAGCGATCCAGAGCCATTTATCAATTCCGTAGAGGTCCGGTTAAGGGGATGTCCCGGCAGCCACGGTGTGTGCAATCCCCTTCCCTAGTCCCCCAGCGCTGCCTCTGCTCGCAGGGTATAGCATCACCCCCCCAGTAACCTGCACATGGGGCCTCCGCTTCCCCACGCAAATGTGCCCCGCTCCAGCCCCCCATGTGCTTACACTTTATCTCTAATACGTGTGGATCTCTGTGCATACACATACCAGATTATGCTGGAAACACGCGGCTGGCCTTTTTTTCTTTTTAATTAAGCATTTTTTTTTTCCTGCAGCCTCATCTCGTGAAGCTTCATGAGGAATATTTAGCCCATTAGCTGGCGAGAACCAAACCCAAACAAAAAGGACACGAGTATTGCTACTTGCAGAACTGGAAAACATTTGGAGGCTTGTTATATATACTTCAGGTCATAAATTAATAGTTGATTTATTCTTCAACCAGGAAAAAGCCATTAAGGTTTGCTCAGCTCTGGTCTGTGGGAAAATAATTTCTTTGATTGAGTTCCCCCTAAAGACCCCAGAAGTTTTCTCTCCTCTGTCATGAACAGTCTGCTCTTTCCTGTCTTCCGGATGGAGGGAAGAGTAAGACCTCTGGAGAAAAGCAGCTTTCCAGCATCTTGAATTTCACTTTGCATCTTTCTTCCTACCTGCTGATTTAATTTCTCTTTGCATTTGGGACCTTTCTAAATCCATCAAGAGAAAACTATGGAATAATGAGAGCGGAGTATCATCTTTTATCAGTGTTTTCTTCTTTGCTGGTGGCCAATACTGTAGCTCTGAAGAAAACAGACTTTGGGGGGGCGGGGAGGTGGGGGGGAGCCCACGAGGAGGAGTGGGAAAGCATAGCATGGAAAGAAATTCAGCCTGAGGAATGAGAGGAATGGATAAAAAAAGGCAGGGCTGATGGCTTTTTCATTGCATAGGTTTCCTACAGGAGCAGTGGTTACCGATCCCTCGTCCAGTTGTTTATTTAGTGTGTTTCTGAAATGCATGAGCTCCAAAGTCTGCCCATGTTGCTGGAGCACTCCACGCTTCCATGGATGAGCTCCAGACCTGGCCCATAGCTTCACCATTAGAAAGAAGCAGCTCTCCAGCCCGCCCACCCCCTGGCAGGGATGCTAGGTCACTGCACATCATTTTGTGATGTCCGGTGTCACACTAAACCCCAGAGACCATCAGGCTGCACCTGCAAGGTTGGGAATTTGACATCAAAGTCCATTTGCCTTGAAGGTAATCAGACATTCTCCTTCTCTCTTCCCATTCAGAGTAGCAGGGTTCTAATTTAGGGTTCCCTCTGGCTGATGCTGATGGAGATGCAGGTCAGAGGACCCTCTGCAGCACAGGGACTGGCAGTGCACGGACGGAGACACAGCATGGTGCGTGTCAATCCCCACGAATGGTGGGGTGAGTGTGAGTTGGGTGGTCCTTGTGCCAGAAGCCTGGAGCCCTGTCCTGCTCTCCTTTAGTAACAGACTGCTCCAAACTCAACCCTCACTGTGCCTCCTGGGCCAAATTTCCATAGGGCCTCAAAGCCTAGTAGGTCTTTCCAGTCTAAGACTGGTGATGGGTTACAACACCACATAGTTGAGTGGGAATTGGCTAGGGCAGCAGTGCAAACCCATGATGTTCCCGCTGTTAAAACTGCGCACATCAAGAGCCATCCTGAGACACAGGGCACACACGCTTTCCTTCAGTTTTTGTAAAGACTGAGGCAAATCCACCATACAAACCTGTGCTTTTGTGTGGACCCCTGCCCTTGTGATGAGCCTCGCAGAAGTCAACAAGCCAGGAACCTGCAGTGATGAAAATCCACATCAAGATACATCCCGTTAAAGGAGGTAACTGAAGTTAGGGGTTTTCTACTGAGGAAGTTTCAATGCTGGATCTAAGTTTTACTGATCTAATGCATCATCAGCAAGGTTTATTTAGGCCTAACAGTCACAGATTATTTGCCATTTCCACTACTCGTACAACCGTGAATGAGGCAGGAGAAGAAACGGGGCAAAAAGGAAAAGCAATAGCATTGAGCCTGCTGAGGGAAAACAGATTGTGTTTGTTTAATCAATTTTTGACTTTAAAAATTTTTTTTGGCATGATAAAGTATTTTAAAGGCAATTTACACAAGGCACAGCAGGTAAGATTGCTTGACTGACATTGTTTAAAAAGGCTGGTGTGGAATAGTAATCAGAAAAACGACTCAAATGAGAGCCTAGGCTCCTCCCTGTAGGAAAGAAATGCTAAGTGGGCATTTTTCATCCATAGTTGCCTTTTTTTTTAAAGCAGTTTCCTAAAATATTCCTTGTGATACCAATAGTGGGTCTTGCATGCATTTTCTTGAGCAATTATTTAATCTGCAGTTGCACTGGAATGTTGAATTGTTTCCAGCTTTAGCCCTCCTAAGCCTGTCTCCAGCACAGTGAAAGCTTTTGCCTTGGTACTGATCGGTTGTGTGCAAGAGCTGGTTCATAGCGGTTCGGTGCCCAGAGCTGCCAAATGGGGAGACCACCTCTGACAGAAGATTGAATTATTCCTCTCTGTAGCAGCCTTGCTAAAAGGCACGAGGCACCTTCCGTAAACCAGTATTTCTGGGAACTTTTTTTTTTCTTTCAAATTTTTTTTTGTCCCTTGGAATGTGAGATGGATCCCAAATGCCTAAGAGGATACCGGGAAAGGTTCATCTGGGGTAATGACCTCATCCTTGTGCTCCTCGAATAGACAGTGTTAGCGGGGAAAGGTAGCCATGAAGAAGTGATACATACTCACTTTTTTATTACAAATCTTATGACTGATTTAATTTTTGCTTACTACCTGGGAATATGACTTGAAAATTAATTGAAAAAAGGTATGCCATGCTTGACTGAGGTAAAACTTTCTTATCCACTGCAGAGTTCAGTGTTCCTGAGAGACAGACGATTCCTTGTAGCTCCTCTTTGCTGACTGACAGATTCAGTTTGTTCTCACTCAGGCATGTGAAATGAACTCAGCTTTCATCTGCTACGTTAATTTTTTCTTTTCAGCATGGATCCATTTGCTTGGTCTTATTTTTTCAAAACTTTGATTTCTGGATGACACTGTCAGTGTTAACATACGAGGCTTGAGCTCACTCTGTTCCTGGAGGTACTCTACTGCAAGACCACAGAAAAAGTCTTGCACAGCACACAGAGCACGTTGCAGTGAAAAGCCACCTGTTGAAATAGTAGTGATCATGCCATTTTTCACACGTGCACAGGAAAAAAAATAGAAAGATGGGCTGTCTGAGATATTTCCAAAGACAAGGGTTGTTGAAATCTTGATGGAAGAACACGTTCCTTCACTTCTATGTCTCTGAAATGCAAAATATCTGTTAAAAGTGATAGACTTGGGGCCAAGGCAAACAATTTAATAAGCTAAACTCCAACACTTTTACTTGCATATGCTGATCTTGCGATGACAGATTCATTTTTCCAGCTCTGTGAAATTTGTTTTTACTGTAGCCTTGCTGGAAATTATCCTGCAAGTGTTTATAAACCTGTCCTACCGTGAAGGCCGCCATGTAGGACACATTATTCAGATGAAGGGAGGACCTGCTGGCTATCAGCAAGGTGGATCTGCATGAGTAGTCTTGGGTTTTGCCTTTTGCAATTGGAATCCCCTCAGATCTGTTTTGCTAGGAGCCTGTGACGGTTTAGTTTTACGCTAGCCATCAGCTGTTAGGGATCCAAGGTTAGGAGACAGTGTGGAAGTTGGGAGGTGGACGTCATAGCCTTGGCTGCTTTGTTGGTTTGTGGATGCCATGGTGTGTCTCAGCCTGCCTGTCTGTTGAATGCATGGCTGCAGCCTTCCCATGGGCTGCTCTTGCTGGGTCGGACAGGACTTGAGAGGTGTGAAAAATGGAACTGCTCAAGTGGCTGTGGGGGATGTTTTCTCCTTCAGAGTCTCTTGCTGGAAGTGATTGTACCTCCTGCTGTAGCAACGCACTATAGGTACATAAGGGCTGGTATGCCGCAGAAAGGCTGATCAGGCAACATAAGGGACTGAGGCTAAGAAGAGCCCTGCTAGTCTGGATTTCCTTCAGATTTGCAGATGTACCCTTTTATCATCTGCTTCCCAGCTTGTCTGCTCAGCCCATACCCAGTGTTTCTCCCTGCAGACTACTTTCTTCTCCTGACAGAGGCTGACCTGTTTAGCTACTGATTGTGCCAGATACGGGGGTGGATGGACCAGCAAACACTTTGTGTTTGGAGGAAGGTCTTTAGCTATCTGCCCTGTGTTTTTCCAGGGCACAGACTCAGATCCGTAGGAGGGATGGTGCATGGAGGACAAGAGGAGAAGAGCGTGCCTTGCTGTGAAATGTCTCATACAGACACAATGTCAGAGGGAAGATTTGCTCTGCAGGAGCTCAGGGTAGCTTTGACGCTGAGTACAGACCAGCAAGGTAGCTCACCTCATGGCTACCAGCAGCGTGGATTTGAATTAGAAGTCCCTAGCTTCTACTTTCTGCACTTCAACCCTCTTTAGATCCCTCTGGCTAGGAGGAGATGCTCATTTAGTGGTATGTTAATCAACTGCTAGAACCCCAGGATGCTTGGTTCTTCCTTGGAAACAGTTTCCCCAGTATCGAGTCTGATCGACACTGGTTACTCACTCAAGTATGCAATAACTATCTTTCTCACTACCCACCAGCCACAAAACCCCACTGCCGCTGATGTGCTCCCTCTGAAAGTCTTCCAGGCCTTTAAGCAAACATGGTGCCAATAAATATTAAGAAACAATTTACTGCTGTGTTATCAGCTGGTAATTTTCCCTGGTATCCCTCGCCCAGAGCTGTCTTACTGCTCCTGCTTTCTGATTATCTGTGTCACACTGAGCTTTCTATTAAAAATTGACACTGAAAATAAACCAGTGGCTTTTTTACTTAGCCCCCCTCAGTCTAAAAAAGCCCAACAATCCAAATAACCAGCTGAAATGCCAAACAGAAACAGATGTGGAAACCAACAGAAAACCCTGGTATCCCTCGCCCAGAGCTGTCTTACTGCTCCTGCTTTCTGATTATCTGTGTCACACTGAGCTTTCTATTAAAAATTGACACTGAAAATAAACCAGTGGCTTTTTTACTTAGCCCCCCTCAGTCTAAAAAAGCCCAACAATCCAAATAACCAGCTGAAATGCCAAACAGAAACAGATGTGGAAACCAACAGAAAAAGGAGGAGTAGGAATACTCTTTTCTAAATAAAACGCTGTGGTTTATTATGTCTACATATGTATGAGGGCTTGAGGAGGACAGAAAAGCAATTTTCATTAGGCAGATAATGTCACTCTTAATTCCCTCGTGGGGAGCTGGAAAAATGCTTCAAAAACCTCAGGGCCACCTTTAGCCAAGGGGTGATGTTACGTGCAGAGGCCGTGATGCTCAAGCACCCCACACCTCTGTGCTCTCCCCCTTTCCCAAGGCCAAACATTCCACTTCCAAACAATTTTTTTTTTTTTTTCCACCCAGGGCATTTCCTAGACCTGTTTGCCACCAGTTTGAAAGCTGCCCCAGGAACAGCCGTGATGGAGAGGAGGGAGGTGATGCAGTACCACTGCTGGAGAAGGACAGTGTGCGTCACCCACATCGCCAGCAGCTCCCTCGCTGCCTGTACTGCTGTCCCCACCGCCCTGTGCACGAGGGCTGGTGCAAGGGTTGGACACTCACAGCGGATTCAAGAAAGACCTCATATTCACGCCTTCTTCCACCACAGGCACCCTGTCCTGTAACTCCGAACCTCAGTTTCCTATCATTAGGTGTGGTGGGAAAAAGGGCTATTTAAATACCAGTGAAGTCTGAATTCAGGATGTCGGTATGTTTTAAATTAAGGCGTGATTTTAAACTAATAAAACTAAGCCTTACCAAAAGGCTTGGACGTGTACTTACTTCAGTTTAAATTTGGGCCATTTAGGTTGCTCTTAAATCATACTATACATATAACTGTATTTTGACTCACTTTTAAACTAAAATAAAAATATCCAGACAGTGCTTTGCACAGCTGTTTAACAACTGTTAAATACATAAATAGACATCACGTACTAAAATACTGTGTTGATATGAGCCATATAAACAGAAGAGAGCAGAAATACAGTAGTCTTTTTATCCTGATCTAAATTGGTGTCTAGACAAACTTTACTCAGCATCAGAGTCCGCCTCAATGCTTACCGGTACTTGGAGAGAATACGCTTTTGGTGGGTACAGCATAGTCTTGCTTCTCCATGTTATTAATTTTCTTAGTGGGCTTATGTCTCTAAGAAAAATGGCAAAAAAGTTTCCAAGACTGGCACTGGAGTCGCAGGGTGTTTTTCCTGTGGATCCACAGTCCTCAGTAACAGCAGGAGTTGCTGGACCGAGCGAGAAGTTTGGAGCCCTTTTAGTGCTATTTAGATCATGGTCCACAGCATAGTCTTGCTTCTCCATGTTATTAATTTTCTTAGTGGGCTTATGTCTCTAAGAAAAATGGCAAAAAAGTTTCCAAGACTGGCACTGGAGTCGCAGGGTGTTTTTCCTGTGGATCCACAGTCCTCAGTAACAGCAGGAGTTGCTGGACCGAGCGAGAAGTTTGGAGCCCTTTTAGTGCTATTTAGATCATGGTCCTAGT
>NW_010225264.1:164372-167069 GCF_000690775.1 Eurypyga helias | reverse complement strand
AGAAGATGAGAAAGGGATGGAAGAAGGGTATAACGCTTTCATTTTTATCTGCATTTTTCTGTGCAAAAGAATAGAACTTCTGCCAAGGCGTTTATTTATCGGTTGCTATGAAAATCACTTTGTGTCCTCGTTTCAGCAGCATTAATATATTTTTTTCAGTAAGTGATTATGTTTTATGACCAGTTTAGACTTATATGGAGGCGCAGTAATACGCTATAAAACTCTACGCTGTAAGCTGTGTACGGGACATATCAACTAGTCTAAAGTGATTACATAAATAAGAGAAGAGCCAATCCTTCTTACAATTCCATGTTACAGCAGATGAGCTCACCGCTCCTGAGGAAGACATTAAATCACGTTTGTGTAGAAGGTAGAGGGACCTGCTACGCGACTACTGTTTCAAGAAAATATGATGCAGATACAGACCTAGATCCAAGTATGGAAATTAGCTGGTGGGCCCCTCAGGCTTTCTGGCAGCCCATATGCGATGGAGGATGCAGAAACAGCTGCTCCAGCTATCACTGGAAAAGATGACAATGAAGGGAATTAAGCATCACAAAGGGATCCAGGAACCTGTGAAGGAGCAGTGGAGCCTTGGGCCGGTGCTGTCATGGAAAGCCATGGTGGCACCAAATGTGGCAGCGAGCCGAGCTCCTGATCCGTCACGCACTGAAGCAAAGGAGAGGTTTGCTGGGGGTTTAGGAGGGAATGAGTAGAGTGTCTCACATGTGTGTGTGCACAGACACAAACTTGTGCTCTCCCTGTGCTGCCGAGCATTCCTCGCTCAAGGCATGGTTGTGACAAATCTGCGTTGATACAATAAATAATTGTGACCGAGGTTTACAATTCAAACAAGCTGTGAGGAGCCACCACAAATCAGCTTGTCATGTTGCCACCAGCTTTACCATCAATCTTCCATAAAGGGCTTAGGCTCTGACTCCTTTCTTCAGCTTGCTTATTTTTGTGGGCTAACTGGCTGCAAGGGAGTCACTAAAGGATGGCTGGACCCAGACCTTTCTGTTTTAAAAGGAGTGAAGCACTCTTACGCTTTAGCAGTACAGCCCTCTTGAAAAAAACAAAGGTATCAGGAGAAAAGCAAACAAAAGCCACCTGCCTCTGCACTAATGGCTCGGGTCTAGGCTGGACAGTCAGAAAGGCTCATTAGAAAATGCTCCTGAAGCGGGGAAGCTGTGGGTAGCCAGGGCTGGAGCAGTTGCGTTGTACTATAATAAACGAAGCCCTGGTCTGTACCCTTTGAATGCTGTGTAGTTAATCCCCGCCACACAGTTAAAATCAGCTTGTGGATTCTCTCTTGCCTCTTTCCCATATGGCATCAGCCTTGTGTCCTGCTTTCCTCTGAGGATGCTCTCATGGAAGGGCTTCACCCGACCCTCTCAACAGGCTTGGCTCTGACATGAAGTGTCCTGTGGGCTCCTGGTGGCTGCGAGGTCCTGCTGATGCTGGCCTTGCATGTGCCCAGGCATTTTGGCTGGAGCGGTGTGGAACCGGAGGATGGCTCACACCGTAGGGAGAGGGAGCCTGGAGGTGCCAGGCTGCTACCTCCCTCCGGTCCTGCCAACTGCTTTGGCTGGTTTTCCTTTCCCATATATTTTGTGTCAGAGGGAGTCACCTCTGGCTTTGGCTGGCCAAGAGGGCCCTCTGAACTCAGTGGGCACAATGGGGGACCACCCGTGAGTGCCTCCTCTGGCAGTTTTGTGATTTCTACACTAAATGCTTTGGGGCAGGGACTCTCCTTTTGGGTATGGGGACAACTTTCCTAGATGAATGGGAGCCTAATTTTCGGTGGTCAATATGAATGTAGCCACAAAAATAAGAACAACAACTCAGAAACAAGGCACCTAACTAGAGCATTGTGCAGGAGCAACACAACCTCCTTTGCTTTTACTTTTCCTGCTAGTCTGAACTGGGCTAATGGTTTCCATGTTTTTTCCACAATGACTCCCAAATGTTTTTTCCTGATCAGCATGCTGAATGGCTGTTTCATTTAGCACATAATCATTAGCTTCACTCCTTGCTACCAGGCACATTATTTTGCCTTTGCTTTCACTGAAAGGCATTTGCCATCTGCTGATTCACTCATAACTATATCAGTGTTGTAATATTATTATTATTAATAATACACTTGGCTTTCTTCTTGTGCTTTTCATCAGATCTCAAAGAGTTAAAAAACCCAAATTGCTCTGAATCCTAATACAAACCTCATCGTCACCAACTTTATCCACAAACGCTGCAGTCCCATTTCAGCTATCCTGTTTCAGACCAGAGGCCTCTGGCATTTTTTATATTAAATGCTCCTGTCCCAAATCAATCCTTGTGATATTGTAAAGCAGTCTTCTAGCTATCAATTTTCAGCCTACTCTTATACTGTTAATGCTCAAGAACTTTTCACCTCAATCATAACTCTTCTGCCTTGTATTCTGTCCGTTTTTCTGTATGGCCAAAGACCCAGCTGCAATGCAGACTCCCAGCTACATGCAAAGGCAATTAAGTTACAGAATGTCCCAATCACTTATATGTAGTTAGACTCATATTGGCTGCAAATGACTCTAAAGGAATCTATCCACATCTCAGCAGGTAGCTTCATGCTGATGAAGCCAGAAATGGTTATAAACAAACATAGAATCACAGAATGGTTTGGGTTGGAAGGGACATTAAAGACCATCTAGTTCCAACCCC
>NW_010225264.1:138606-164022 GCF_000690775.1 Eurypyga helias | reverse complement strand
GGGGCTCCAGCCCTCTGAGCATCTGCGTGGCCTCCTCTGGACTTGTTCCAACCAGTCCATATCCTTCTGAAGTTGGGGGGCCCAGAGCTGTATGCAGCACTCCAGGTGGGGTCTCAGGAGAGCAGAGGGGGAGAATCCCCTCCCTCGACCTGCTGGCCACACGTCTCCGGATACAGCCCAGGATACAGTTGGCTTTCTGGGCTGCCAGCACACACTGTTGGCTCATGTCCAGCTTTCGTCCACCAGTACCCCCCAGTCCTTCTCCTCAGGGCTGCTTTCTATCCACTCTCCACCCAGCCTGTATTTGTGCTTGGGATTGCCCCAACCCAGGTGCAGGACCTTGTACTTGGTCTTGTTGAACTCCATGAGGTTGGCAGTGGCCCACCTCTCCCGCCTGTCAAAGTCCCTCTGGATGGCATCCCTTCCCTCCAGCGTGACGACCGCGCCACACAGCTTGGTGTCGTCGGCAAACTTGCTGAGGGTGCACTTGATCCCATTACCCATGTCACTGACAAAGTTGTTAAACAGTACTGATGCTCCCTTGAAAATTTGGCTAAGCTGAATTCCCACTCTTTCTTTACCGTGCAATAACCTTCTTTAAGATATCAGCAAGACCCGAGCTCCACTGAGATATGCTCTTGATGTCTCACAACTAAAACTCTCCAACCACCTATTAAATGATTTTCACACCTTTCCTTTTCAGAATGTTTGCCTATTTTCTTTTTTTTTTTAAAGTAAAACTGTTATAGCAATTGCTCTGGAGTTTTTTGTTGTTGTTGTTTGCCAGTTCTTCTATTTCATTTTAGGGTTGTCATTGCAGTTCTTATGCAGCTTGCCTTAGCCTGGAGAGCCCAAATTAGCAGAGGTAATATTGTGTGTAGGCAGAACAAGGCAAAAAGTGAAGAGAATGAGAGAAGTGATACAAAGGGATTTTCCAGCTCTGTCAATAAATTTACCACAATAATTACTTCCTTCAACATGTTTGTTACTAATGGACCTGCATACAGAACTACTTACAACATAAGAGTTCCCTTTTCTGTTTGCAGGATATCTGTGTGTGGGGATGAACGTCCGCAATTTTCTTATTTGAAAGTGATTCTTCAGCTAGCTGCTGTACTCATCACTTCTGGGGCACATGCATAGCGCTCCCTTGTCCCACGTGGTGTAGCTGTGATTCCTTCCCCTGTTTTTAATACCTCTTAGAAGGCCTGAAGGTCATCTGAGTTTGCCTAGAGCAACACTTCAGTGCTTCCACTTCAGTACAGAAATGTGAAAGGACTCACAGAGACAGATATCCCCATGCACAACCAAGGGGCCATCAAATGAAACTAGAGCCAAGATGAACGCCAACGAAAGGGGAAGATGAGATGGACAATGCCTTTCTAGGGGTGTGGTGGATGATAGAAGATAGCAAAACTCAAGGGGAGATAACTAATTTGTGTCAGAAATCCACACAGGGTCACTGAGTAAGTGAACACATCAGGCGTGGGAAGTCTCAGAAGTGGGACGAGGCAGGGGAGGGTGAGGAGGGAGCCTTTAATACACTCTCCCTGCTTTTGCGCTCACCCCCACGCAGCCCGGAGCAGCCCTTGAAGATACGACACCAGGTGAGGGTTTCAATCCTCTTAAGAAAACTCTGAGAAAATCTTCAAGTGTGAATGTTATGGAGTGAATTTTACTTCAGATGCTCATTCGGAGGCACACTAACGAAAATTGCGCCTTTCACTCATGTTATTGTCAGCAAAGTGGTACTTCCAGTGAGAGCGGTGAAGAAGTGAACAAAGAAGCAGCTGTAGAAAGCAAATATTAATGAACACACAGAACTTCACCAGGGCAAATGTTTGTATGACACTATTCTGTTTATCCAATGCTCACAGCTTATTTTCACTATTTCAGAAATAAAGAGAACAGATACTTCCCACAGGAACAGGACAAGCCTCTGTCACTTCCTATATTGTGAGCTCATTAAAACAGAAGACCCTTGAAACCCCTTCACCCTCCCCATTAGAAAAGTGCAGGTGATGCAACAACTTATTGCGATTATCAAGGAAAATGGGACTGAGAGATTGCCCCAAGCCGGAGGCAGGCTCACCCCGCTTATCGTTTTCTGTTTTTTTTTTTTTTTGGCTGGAAGATGCTCCTGGGGAGGCATTACAGTCGTTGCTCAGGGATCTGTTGCTTGTTAATGCCGATGGTACTGCGCTGAAGATGAATGCCAGACACATTAGGCTTAACAGGATGGGTTTTAGCAACTTGAACATGTTGATGAAAACAGGAAAGCTAATAAATCAGCCACCAAGGACCAGACTGGGAAAGCCAGTCTTTGGGCTTTTTTTTTTTTTTTTTAAATGTAGGAAGCTTCTAGGGCACAAACAAATATTGCAGACACATATTTGTTGTTTAAACCCAGTCATATTTGCAATCTGTTTGGACATTTGACTGACTTAAAAGACTTCTTGGTATAAAACCAGGCCGAGAATCCAAGCCAACAGATTAACCCAGGCTGGTCCTGAGAAGCAGGCACTTCACCTCCCCTGGTTAGCCTCGCTTGTGCATGAAAAGGATGACTCTCTTTCACCTCCTCTAGCCACCATTTTTTAAAGCCTGAAATTATGGCAAGCTATTAAACAGTGCCACTATTGTGCTCATGCAATGGGATATATCATTACATTTTGTGGTGTATTGTGGATTAGCCCAGGGTTCAAACCGGGCTGCAGCCTTGAGTACGTTGCAGTGAGGACCAATAAACTCTAGGAAACAGATCTGAGTGTAGGGACCATTTCTCAACCCCCATAAAAACAAATTAATCCAGCCACCATCACTAATATAGTTTTCTATGTGACTTATGATACATGTGTGTGCCCTTGCCAAACACACTTTTTCCTAGGGATTTTTTAAATATAAAAACAAGAGAAGAGAGGAGAGGTTGAACCAAGTCCTGTCTAAATTGATGTGAAACTGGCTGGGACTGTATGAGTTACTTATGTAAAGATAGTTTTGCTTCCTAAGAAAATATGAGGGAGAACTTGAACCATGTCTTCCCGTCTTCACTACTCCTGCTTCCAAGTTGCTTCTTGCTCCATTACAGTGGTTCTCCATTAAGGTGAATGATGTTTTCCTGAACTGTGATTTAAGGAGGAATTTTTGAGGAACGCAATAGCTATTTTAATTTCTGGAGTTATATTTAATAGCTGTTTAATTTACTAAAGCATGGCTTTGCAAAAAGCTGACTCAGAAATACTTATATGCCAGATAAAAAAATTAGGATGACCAGAAGAGGGAAAGGAGATGTGAAAAATGAAGCTTTTTCATCCCATTATTTGAAAAGCTCTTCCCTGCTGCCCCCAACATCTTGCATGTCTGTCCTACTTGATTCCATACAAGTATCCAGTTTTCCAGTAGCTTCAGATATTTTTTAAAGGATTTGCATACCTGATCCCTGCTATGAAACTGTGGGGACTAATAATGCCAGTAGGATAGTGAGTAGAAAATAGCAGACCCCTCCACGATTAGGTCAAACCATTTCCTTTTTGTGGCTGAGGAAGATCTGCAGGGTGTAATTGGGCCAGGCAAACCTTGGGTTTTGCCCTGATCTCATCTAAGAGTGAGGTCTTCTTCTGACCACAGAAGTCATCATCTTTCTCCATGGAAACAGGAGAGTTGGCATGACCCACACACGTATGAAACTTCTGTTGTGAACATCGTAACTGATGCTCCACATCGGCACACAACAGCCAAAAATGCCTCAAGATATTTAGTATGAAGTACTCACTTAGCATAGGTTGCTTTCTGTGTCTTTACTTACCAGGGAACCCTGCTTCATTCCCTCAGTATATCATTAATTTATGGATCTGAGCCTTTAGTCTCTAAAAGCACACTGCAGTTGAATTGATCATTTTCACTTGGAATGATCTATGTAAAACACCTGCAGGCTGGTAATACCTCTGTGTACATTGAATGAGATTTGATGCCGCAGATAAACAGATTTGGGGTCGCATGTAAGTATCTGTCGCTCATTTGTCACAGCTGAAATGGATACTGTGAAATAAACGGCTCTATTAACTTTCCATGTCTATTGGTACACAATCCAGTCCCGAGCCAGGCTGCGGGGGAACTAATTAATTTTTCCTGTTGATTTTTCCCATTTGTTTGCTTCTTGAATTTGTGAGTTCCTGTGCATGGTTGTGACGAATGCTAAAAACACTGATTTTAATCTGGGTTACTTGGAAATTCCTGGCAGAAGAACCGGATTTGTATGTTTGTGATTTGTACTGTGCTGGCTAATTGCATCCTTCGCTGACCAGAAGCAATGCAATGGGCCTGGTATAACTGCCATTGACACAACTAGCACAATGCAAGGCTCTCAAATGCTGAGCGGGTCAAGGGGCACGTAAGGAAATGTGTAAATGGTTGTAAATAGCTAATACAGAGATTTCTGCCTCGTGCACACAACCCATTCACAAATGCAAAACAACACATTGTGGCTTAGATGCCAAACTACTGGGGAGAAATGACTCGCTCTGCTCTAAGACTCTGCTTTCTCTAAGGAAATTCTTACCAGTGTGATTAACCTAAAATAGTTATCATTGCCTTTTTGGTGCAAAGCCCCACACGGATTTTTTTGCAGTGTCTTTAAGCAGTGTTTGCACTGGAGCGACTTATTGCAATGTGTTACCTCACCAGAGTCACTCTTACACTGGGGAGCCCCCAGGCTTAATAAATGCAAAGGTCTACATGCACACACATGTGTAAATTGCATAGATGGGCAGACATTACATGCTTGGCTCTCAGCTGAATTAAGTGAACACTGTCCTCAAATTATAATAGTTAAAGGCAGCTCAGATTTGGGGCCTAAACTACTTGAGTGTCTTCCTTTAATCTGGAATCCATGGTGTTTTCAGCAAGAAACATTATCCTATTTTTCAGAGGTCAAATAAATCAGCTTTACGTGCATGAAAAAGGTAAACACATTGATGCCTGTGTAACTTTTCTGACTTCATGAGATATTCTGGCAATGGGATTACAAAGAACCACCATAAATCCTACCATGCACAGGCACCTAACTCCTGGGGTGCGATGTGTATGTCAAAGGGTTCCTCTACCATTCGATGCAATTTCTCCTGAAGCTGTTATTAGGAAATATTAAATCGAGTAGAAGTGTAACCCCCAGCAGGAGCATGCTTTTATGCAGGAGCTTTTCCCACTATCCGCTTCTGAAGAAGTCACCACATTTCAAGAGCGGGTAGAAGATAAGGAGCATCTTCAGCCATGTTGGACAGGGCCATTTTGATGCTACATAAACCAAATGTGTAGTTACAGATAAAAAATAACTCAAGAGAATTGCAGCCTGTGTTTTACAACCAATCCTTTAGAGCTTTTCTATTATCTTTGTTTTAATGACAGTAAAAGTATGTCGGAAATCTCTTTCAGCACATTCGTATGTATATATACATTTGTATATGTATTTGAGTATGTACATATATATATATACCCCCATATTTATGTGTAAAAGCAGTCAATTGTAAATACATGTCATTCTACAAATGACTAGACTGTGCAACGGTACAAATGTCTTTTAAAGATCTTTTCAGCAAAAGTGCTTAAATTGTAAGCTCTCGTTTTTGAGTCCTGGCTGCAATGAGATCCGGCTGGATGTCAACAGGGATGCCTTTAAAGCAGTGACTATAGGATCATGAACCAACATGAGCTTACTTTACAAACAAGGGCTGCTAATGAAGAGAAACGGGGTTAGACTGCAGCTGATACAACAGCTCCTTCTCACTGCTACAGCCCATTAACATGGCTCAGGAGTGATTATTTTTACCAGTGGGATACCAGGAGGACGTGGAGCTTGGTTCAGGTTGGGGTTTGGCTCTCTACAGCCTCAGCGTTGGCACTGCCTCTTTCATTGTTGCTCTCTAATTCACTTGTTGGCAAAGAACGGAAGGGGATTGGTATCTTGTATGTGGTGGGTGGGTGTTTTGGGGAGGACTTTGGTTGTTCAGTGGGTTTCCTCTGGAGATTTGCCTCTTGGTGGGAATTGATCCATTGACTTCAGAGAAGCACTGAGTGCCATCTGAATATAAATACACACAGAATATAAGCAGACACCTGACAATGGTCCTCTGGACTGTTACCAAGGTTGGACACAAGGCTGAGAGCAGACAGTAGCTGTTCCCAGGGGTGCTGGCCTGGAGGTGGCTGCACCCACCACCTCTTCTCCCTCCCCATGTTTGTACCGTGGTGGCCCTGCAGTGCCGGTGCTGGTTCAGGGGGTGCAGGCAGCTTCAGGCTGGTGCCTCCCCAAATCGCTGACTCTTGCTGTTGTTTCCAGTGACATTGTCAGGAAAGGCTGGTGAGTGCTAATACCAGCTGGGACCAAAAGCCACAGTTAAAACTAAAGTCTTAAAAATGAGGGAAACCTGAAAGTAGCCAGTGCATTTATGTGTGTGTGTAAATGGACATCTTTATTTTATGACTGATTTGTTTTTCCCATTTGTATGTCCTCTGAAGATAAATACAGGGAGACTTCAATTCAGTTAACAGTGGTATTTTGGTATAACGCCCTCAGAAATCAGGAAGGGTTGATGTTATTTTAAATGGTCCTTGTCTCCATTTATACTAAGCAAGCTGAGCCTGGGGTTTGTCTAAAGCTGAGAGACCACCGAGTAGTCTCATCAGCAGAGCACTAATTGTGGCCATTTATTATAGTCACTTATCTGATAGTAGCTTCTTTATCTGTGATAGTTTTACAGGGATAAAATCCACCAGGCATTCGCACCAGTATATAAACATGTTACCTTGTGGCAGAGTGTCTGTTACTTACTGTCAACACTTGCCAGCAAAAAAATGCCTATCTTGAGCTTATATGAAGTAATGATGAGTTTAATATGCTGCAGTGAAAGCCGCAGAATAAACAAAGCATCACAAGTGTTTGCCTTGTCTGGCCTCTTAAACAAATAAAGGTGACTGAGAAGTACAAACAACACCAGGTCGGGGCTTATCAGGGCAATGGTGGCAGCACCGCTAATGCAAACTCCCCTGATGAGCCAGGGCTGCGTGTGTGCTAATGACTACAGCAAATATTGGGGGAGCCCTTTATAAGGGAAGTCTCTTCCTCGAGCCCGTTCGAAATACTGTAGCACGAGGCTGTAACGCCATGGCTGTTTCAGAGCCAGTCCTGGTACCTTGGGGTATGGGGGGAAGAGAGTTGGATGGGTCTCAACACCCAGTCTCAGCTCCACTGGTCTCGCCTGGCCCGGGCAGCTCAAGCCAAGCAGCCTTTTCATGTGATTGTCCTGCTCAGCCCACCTTCTCCCCCACTAACTCAGTGGGTAAACAAGACAGACCCATGCTGGTGGTGTAAATAACGCTCGGTGCTTTCTAATCAAGGGAGGAAAATCACAGTGAGTGCAAAAAAAAATCCCAACCCCCCAATTGTAATTGTTTCAATGCTGTATTTGGATCAGCCAGAACAAATAGATGCATGTGACCACAGTCTGTGTGACTCACAAAATTTGATGGACCGGTGGACAGAAACTGAGGACGGACTTCAATCTGTGAGTAGAGTCATTGTTAAGGCATCATGCCTATTAAGGGAGGCACTTAAGACCATCCATCCCCTGGCTGATAATAAATAAGCTGGCACTTGCTTGGCTGCAGTGTTGATCTTGTGATAAGTGATGGGAATACATCCCATTTGTCATAATGAAATATTGGGGACAAGAGGAGTTAGCTACCCAAGTCAGCTGTTTGTAATGTCAAACCCTGCATGAAATCAGATAGCAAAAATTCAGTTAGAGATTGAACATTTTGTAGAGGATCTTAATTTAGTAATCAATCACAGTCCATGAGGGTGGAACCCCACAGACGTACACCTTAAATAGAAATTGCAAAACCTCTTAGAGCTGGCAGTTTGGCAAGCGCTGATACCATTCCTCAATTTCACGGGAGGGCTACTGATGTTCAGCTTTGCAGAGTCAGCTCACCACGTTTTCCACGCAAAATACCACTTGTAGAGTGTATTTGCTTGCGACCGGTGTGAATTTTTCATGCAGAACTGCCCTTCCTGTAACTCAGGCCATCAGGATGGGGGCTTCCTGCTTTGGTTTAGCTGGAAAATGTGAGACAATTGCAGCTTCATCATCCCTCGCAGTGAACAACAGGCTGACTTGAAAGCTCTCTTGTCTGCCTTTAGCATGCTTATTTCCAGTGCTGCAAACAAACAGCTGGATTGTTGGGTGACAGCGTGGCTTACATTTGCAGCGAGAAGATTATGTAATCTGGAAACTGTTTGAAGGGATAACTTCATTCTGAGTTGCTTTGGCACTGTAAACAAAATGACCCAGGACCAGATGAAAGGCACTGGTAGCACAGTCCACCTGTCAGCTAAATCCTTCTAAAAACAGCCGAACGGACAACAGAGGTGGGAGAGTGCTCATGGCCAGGGAGGTGATGAAATGGCAGTGTCAGTAGGAGCGTTGCCATGGCTCGGGGGAGTTATCCAGCCCTGCTTAGTACCGACTGTACGCCCATACTGTTGCACAGCTCGTTATGAATGAGACCGATCTACATTTTGTGTAGTTGCTGGTGGCTGGAGACTCATTTCACCCCAGCATTTGCCACCTAGCTGGTCTGCCAGCCATCTGTCCCAGTGGCTCACGGGCACGTATTTTATTTCGCAGCTGGGGTGGGCCAGGAGCACGTGACCCCTCAGGTCTCCGAGCTCCCAGGCGCGGCATTTTCTCACCCAGCTGGAGGGCACCGGTGGCAGGGCAGCCAGTCGTGGGGTGTAATTCATCCTCCTGTGCAGAGACATGTGCCAGACCCACGCTGCCTGGCGCGGTCACCACTGAGCAGAGATCCTTGCTCCAGGAGGGCAGGTGGCGCAAAGACGGGGGGTCAGATTTCCAGCTGCAGTCGAGGGAGCTGTGTATCAGCGGAAAATGTGGCCCAGTTTTTCTAGCCAGCAGCTCACTAGATCCGGCCCCGGATATGAAAGTCAACCTAATCTCTTTGCACAGGCAATCAAAACTCAGTGGTTAAAACTAATTACCAGTACTGTTGATGGTGCGTGAACCAGAGGAGAGCTGGCTACCTTTCCCAGGGCTGTATGATTTCTACGCTGCTAGCGGAGGAGAAAATACAAAAACAAGGTATTATTTTTGTCAGTAAATGAAACATATCTGACTCAAATTTCCTGCAGAAGACAGCAGATCCATTGAGTAAAAGTGTGTCATTTTTATAGTTACTTCTCCGAGCACAACCACATTTAAGAAAGCCACAAACCTGAATGGCAATATGATTTTACATTTTAAAAAAGAGATTTAGCATGTTACAGTACATTTTCCCTGGGCTGCAGGGGAACTGTTTCTTGCTTAACTGTGAGTTCATAAATTATCAGCCCGAGTTCATGCACTATCATGTTTCAGGACAGAGCTGTTTTACAAATAATGCGACGCGGTGGTTCTCCTTCATTGGGAAAGCCTTCAAATATGAGAGATTGATATTGCAGGGTAACGATACAGAGGAGTGGGCAACTTATTCTGATAGAGTTAAAAATCTATTACCACTTCAGCGGCTGTTGCTTAATCTCCTGTTTTCAGAGTTGATAACACGATCATAAAGTTCACTCCTGGCTGAATGCTGGCACAGGAGTTTCTCAATCCAGAAGTGAATTCCAGATATGAACATTAGTACTACTATTAATAAAAACTCCCCCTTTCCAATGACAGAAGTGCAAATAAATGCAAAATTTGATTTGTGATAAGAGCTGCTGGGGTCCAGCCAACATCTGCCTTTTTGAAAACAACTTTGCAAAGACAGAAATATAAAATATTAATTATGAGGGTAGAGAAATACGCCTCCTGCACTCAAAGTTTTATAACTCTTTAATAAGAGGTTTTGAAGCGAAACCAGGGACTGCCTTTAGGTTTTTGTTGCTCTGTGATCAGCAGTACCACTGCAAGCAGACAGCAAGCACACATGAAGATCTCACCTGCAGCCTATTGCCATTGATGGACTTTGCTGGCTCTAGCACCTGCCTTGAAAAGGGCTGGCCTGCAATGATGCCTGTGGTAGTGATGGCAGTGAGCTGGGCTGAGATGTTTTGAAGGGAATATGGCTTTTCTTCCTTCAGAAAGGGCCATTCTCAAGACCAGAAGAACTGAAATTCCTTCTCTGTGCAACCCTGGAAGAACAGGGAGGAAGCTTAGTTCCAGGAAGCTATCCTCTCCGCTGATGAGGTAGGAGATCATTATTTAGAAAATCTGATTTCTAATCCCAGTGCTGTAACAAACTGTTTTTAGTAAATCTTCCTGTGTTCTGCGTTTCAGCTCCTGATGTGAAAAAATAGGTGCCGTGACTTTTGTTAAGCAATTTGTGAATCTCAGGAGAGAGAAAAAAATTCTCCTAAGAGCAATGTAAACAGCTTAATCTGAAGAGCTTTGAGACCTGGGTTGGTGATTACAAACTGTGTCTCTCCCAGTACTCCTTCCCTTTTAAAATCTGACACTGCAGCTGTGACAGAGCTACAGGGATTTCACAGTTCTATCAGACACTGCTTGCAGTGGACTGTTTGAAAATGCCTAATGAAGACTAAGTAAATCTGTCACAAGGTCTTTGTGAGGGAAAGGGGGTCTGCCATTAAGATTAATACCATGGTTTAATTACCTGCTCCCCTCCCCCCCAAAATGTAGCTTTTAGCCTTTCAGCTTTTTAGTAATTGTGTAATTTCATTTTATGACAACAACATTTTCTACACTACTTCTTGAATACTTAATATAAAATCTCCCTTCGGGCAGGTAGCAGTCAGTAGCTGTTCTGGCCCAATATTCTTGCTCCCCTCCTCTCCTCCCCCATCAGCTGGAACTTACAACACCAGCTTCTGAGGAAACTTGGAACGGGCTCTTACAGTGCCTCGTTTTCTACAGTACAACAGGCTTGCGCCACAGTCGTGATAACATTTATGCCTGTGAACAGTCTGACCGAATTAGAAGATGATGCTATGGTATGTTATGGGATGCAGGTGGTGGTGTCCCCATAAGCCTTTGGGACTAGAAGCAGGTGAAGCACATGGTGTGAGGAAGCTGATTCTCGGCTGTGCAGTTCTCATATAGCACCAATGTGTCGCTGGGAGGGACCAGAATTCAGGTAAAATAAGTAACACTGGGAAGGCTCAGGCCTGTTCCTTGAAGACCAATGTAATGTTTAGGCACAGAAGGATGGATTACAGATTTTTCAGCCTGACTTCCATTCCAAAACTCTGCTTAATCCCCTTTTTAATACTTGTGTGAGTGCCAGAAACGTCTATTTGCTTCAGCAACAGCAGCCGGTTATGTTAGATGCTATCAGCTACTTCTTCATTCACTTGTCCTTTGCATGCTGATAAACACCACATAAGACAGGGGAGAGAAACCTTAAGCCACAAGCTTATCCTGCGTATAATAGGATGCACCTTGAAACAATTTTGATGTCTCCATTGAAATCCGCTTAGGTTAAGCCTACATAAATAGTGTCAAAGGGGAACACGCCCAGAACACTCTGGGAGATCATGATAAACACTCCTGATGTTTTGCAGCTGTGCTCATCATCTGTGTGTTTCACAATAAAATTTTACAAAGCATCCAGACACCCAGCTGGTTGTAGTCACTGCAAGATGGCTTTCTCCACGATGGCATTTTGTTCTGTATCTGTTGCCCTGCCCTATTCCCTCCCCCACCTTCAGTCCCCATCACTGATTTCTTACTAGGTAGAGCAAATCATGATATTTTTTAGGTGCGTTAGGCCTCAGGACTGAATGTTACTTGTTTGAAAGTGAGAAAATCCCGTAACTTCCCTGAACAGAAAGGAGGTCCAAACCACAATCAATTGCATCAAAGAACATGCGATTTCTAAGTAATTTTGAGTTACTATTCGCCTATGACTGTGATCACAATTTACCTCTGAAGTGACTAAGCCATCATTCTGAACCTTTTATACACAGAGTAAAGTTTAAGCACAGGAGTGATTGTGCTGCTTCTCCTGTCTCTCTGCCCTGAGATCTCTGATACCCAAAAACTTAGCACAGCTATCTGCAGGATCAGCATCTCCTTTTGTAAAAATGAATAAAAGGAGCCCAACTAAAAGGACTCACACCTGAGCCTCCTCTCACTGACAGTATATCACTGGCATAATTCCCCTGATGAATGTGGAATTCTTCCTGATTTACACCAAGAACATTAACAAGAGTAGGGTTCAGGTCTTAAGTGCTGGGGTTTAGCCGTATTTTTTCTGTCTTCATTCTTGCCCCAACGATTCCCAGGAAATCTTACTTTGGGGAGATAAGTGCCTACAAGAATGTTGAAATTAATTTCGGAGAGGCTTGGAATGGCCGCACAGTCAAGCAGCCGGAGGAAATGCCCCAACAGCGGGATTTATTGCACTGTCGCTCCTCTTCGCCAAGCTGCAACATCTTAATCTTTCATGATGACATTATTATGGACCAGCCAGAGCAGAGACAGCCCTGGGAGACTGATGGTCCCATACTTCATGGCTTTCCTGGAGACCTGCTAATCCTTGATGTGACTTAAGCGGGGCTAATGGAAACGTCTCGCAGGTCGCTGCGGTCCAGCAAAACATGGAGTGAGTTTTGAGGGGAGCAGCATGTTCCTCCTGACCCACACATCAAACCAGTGTCCCACTCCCTGCAGGGTATTGCGGTCTCTGTTTTGAGGGATACCAGTGTGTGGCCACACCAGTAGCTTTCTTGAGCCTAGAATCGGGGTGATGGCAGGTCTTGGAGTGCAGAGAGCAGGTCCCCAGCATCCAAGTCATGAAATAACCACGCAAAATTGAAAGTTTTCTAGTTCACAACCCTACTGAAGACTGAGAAGAGGATAGAAAGCATAGGAGAAATGGATCTTCTGTCCCCCTGTTGGGCACAGTCTCATCTACAGTATCTTCACTTTCTTTGTGTTTCAAGGGAAAGAAATAATCCTTGCTAACTGATAATATTAAAAGCCTTAAATGACTTTCTTCTTGACAAAATGCGCATTGCACCTTTGTCTTTTAGAAGCAGAATTAAACATGTAATGACCCTCCCTCCCAACTTCAAGGATTAGAATAGTTTCCACTGATTTCATCCCAATTGCTTGGCTTGCAGGCTGGATCTGGGTTGGTCCGGAGAGTCCCATCTTTTCCTGAGGTTAGATGTCAATGTTGAGTCTGAGACACATTTCAGACAGTTTGCATCATTGTGTAAACAGTGATAACAATATTTAATGATGATAAATCTGAATTTCACCACGAAACTATAAAACAACCGGGAGAATAAATTATGCAATTTACAGCTAGCAAAAAGGCAGCCAAAAGGAAAGCAAAGGATATGTACAGCAGAGAGACAAATTTAGTGGTCTGAGACTATAGTGTCATTTGTTTTTGTGTTTAGTAGCACTTAGCAGTCATGGTGCGTAAATAATCTTTATTGCAGTGGAACCCAGGAACGCTGCTGGCAACTACTTGTCAGTACACAGGACGGCTGCTTCGTGCGGCACAGCAAGGTATATCTCGTGTCTGGAGGGTTCATCTCGGGCTCATTGGTCCCCTGATTCTCAAGGACTGACGCTGTGTGACACTGTGCCTCTACTCACCCCCGGGATGTGTGAAAATGTTAGTGCTCATTGAAGACACTTTCTGTTCCAGACTAATGAAATTCTGCTGTTCTCACTAACTTAATTACCCAAATGAATTTTAAGTATACAGTCTTACAGCTTGAACAATGGCGAGAAAGAAAAGAAAAGGAAGAATAAAAGAAAATTGCACAGAAGGGAGCTAAAAAAACTCAAAACATTTCTATCTTATTTTTGGTTCATTTGCTTATTTTTAATATAAGAAGACCAAAAAGAGGAAGAAAAATAAGGAACAGCATCTGTAAACTATATTCCTTCCCTTTTCTTCCTCCAATGCTGCCCATTATTTTAATTTTACTTATTTTTGTTATAACACTATCAAAATCCTTTCAGAAATGTACTGTTTTTCATACATTCCTTAACTTTTCCAGTGAAAAGCCCATATTCTTCAAAAGCTCCCCCAAATCACATCCTGATTACAGTAAAAAAAAAAGTTTTGTTTTTGAAAACTGAACACGATTTGGTTTTCTACCTTGAAAAAAAAAAATCAAGAAAGCTCAAACACAGTGATGATTTTGCAGAATAAAATATTAATATCAGCATCAGTGGATGTTTTATTATTGTGATCTCATGTTGGTATAATATGGGTGACACTACATACTACAAGAAAGTGATGTGGGCAAGAGTTAAAATTCAGCACCTTGGCCTGCTATAGTCATGGATAGTGTAAGGGAGAGAGGTCAGATTTGTACCCCTTTTTCCTCAGCCTGTTTTTCGCAGGATGCTGCAGAGGGAGGCTATAATCCCTGAGAACAATGGCGCAAAACACACTGCAGGGGTGCAGCAGGGTGCCCCATGTTGCAACATGGAATTTTCCCTTCCCAGGCTCCCAGGGTGTTGCCCAGAGCGTTAGTCTCTTTACCAGGGGTTTCCAAAGGCTGTCTGGCTGAAGGAAGACCCAGCAATGAGCCAAGACCCCTTGCAAGCCCTGACACAATGTTGTTGGGACTGGGACACCCCATGGGGATGTCTGGGGTCAGCCTGGTTATTCCCCCACCGAGGGTAGTGGGTCCATGGTGGGAGGACAAGGAGGACTCGCTCATGCTCTGGGGTGGATGGGCACTTTGCAGGATGAGTTTCTAGGGCAGGTCTATTCTTTCCTCCCCAGATTCCCTGCTTGGGACAGAGGTGGTTCAGTACAAATGTTGGCACAGCTCTGGCCTCACCTCTGCAAGGGCTGCTTGACTCCTGCCTGTAAACCCGGGATAGTTTTCAGGTAATACTTACCTACCTCTGGGAGTGCTGTGAAAATCAGTAGCCTCTGTCCTTAAGTCCACTGTGAACCATGCTAAGTAGAAAGTGTCTGGGCTTCCTCCAGCCCACAGTGAAAAAACCCCAGAATCAATATACAAGAGTGAGGAAATGCCAAATTGCTCAAGCTCTCCATTCTTCTGGCTTCTAAGAGGATACTGTAAATTACAGGGTAAACAACTTTTGAAATGACATTAAAGAAGTGATGTGTCACTTGCCAGTGTCCCTTTAACTATGAAAAATAACAGCAACATAGGAAAAAATGTAAATTCACCATCAGGCAGATCTTTCCCCACAACATAATGCAGAATTTGATGAATAGAATGAATGAAACAACAGAGGATCCAAGCATTACACAACGGCTATAATTGTGCTAACCAGCTGTAGTCATCTGCTGCTTCCAAAAAAAGTTCAGAGCATTTTGACAGTGTCGCCTGTGCGGATTGGAAGGCTGCAGCAAAAAATGTATTTCCATTTATTATTTGAAAAAAAAAAAAGAGGATCTATTCCTCAGTGTCAGATTTTGCTTGGTAGGTGCCAAGACAGCGGAGAGTGAACAGGATTACTTACAAAGCTAGCGGAAAGAAAAAGAAAAGAAAAAAAGAAAAAGAAGCAGTATCTCTTCCAAGGAAAGAAGATTTCAGATGAGACTATGCTGCTGGATCCAGTCACACTGGTGACAAGCATAATCCAGAGCCTTTTCCTGAGAGGGGTGGGAGCACTGTGCCCATCCCACTCCCAGGAATACCCAATCTGGAGGCTTTTTGTCCAGGGGAAAGGTGTTTTTTTCAGCCCAAAGACTGACAGCAGACTGCTATTCTGAAAGTGTTACCGTGTGGCTGACTTGGCTGCTCAAGGCAAGGCTTGGGAATTAGGCATCACGGCTTTTAGGCATCTGTAGACAACATGTGGAGAAAGCCGAGGCCACGCAGCAGCTGGGCCACCTAACTTTTATTATTTGAAAAGCAGAGGAGAAAAGCAGAGGAGAGGGACGGCCGTCCCAGCCCTGCCCTCTCCAGACCAAAGCCACTCCACTGATGGACCCCCGAGCCAACACGGAGAGCAGGAGCTTGCTGGTCTCTCTCCATCTAAGCCATGGTAACCAGCCCTGAGGGCACAGACCCATGGCCACCTCTGCTGGGATAGTCGCTTTCCTCGTAGTGTTACCCAGAGCTATGCCTTGAGGGTTTCTGTGTGCTGGAATATGGCTATATGGGGGAAGAAGGGACAATTTCAGTGTATTAAGAGGGTGTTGTAGTTCCATAGGCATGGCATGACCTGGGAATGCAGACGAATCATCTTCAGAGACACTCACTGTTAGCATGATTTCAAAAGGACTGTTTTTTAATAAATGTCTTTTTCGATATGTTCACGAGCCACGGAGCTCTAGGAATGCTTTGGTGTGCATGGTGTGCAGGTCAGATTCATTTAATTTGGAGGTGAGATAGGCAGTTTTATCCAGCTTTTAGTACTTGGTTTTGTTTTTGGTCACAGATCATTTACTGAACCTGTTTTAAGTGGAATGGAGGGTGTTTGTTTTTAAGCCAAGAGGGTTGGTTCTGGCTTGTTACAAAACAGTGGCTTTCAACAGGATCCAAATCTATCTTCAGCTTTTCTGGGTAACTCTAAATGAGTACTTTAACTTGGGGATTTCTGTGCCGAGGAAGAAGGGAAGTTAACAACTCAGCACAGCGCAGAAGTAGAACTGGCATGTGAGTGTTTCTGATTTCCCGTGTCTCCCTTTCTGTACTTGCACAATAAAAAGTGAAGCTGCTGTAGGTTGCCCTGCACCCTATGAATTGTAATCTTCCTGTCCTTCCTCGGATTTCAGCTCAGGCTCTGCGTGCCCCTGTTGCCAGTGAGGATGGCACCTCAGTTTGGTAGATGTCCTGCTTAAGGGAGAAAAGCCTTTTATTTAGGGTAGAAATAGTGTAAGGATTGACCAATTCCTTTACACAAATATTTTCATGGAAACTGCTCAGCCTAATCATGTGAGCTAAGATGAGTTAGGGGTTAGATATTACATACAACTAGATTAAAATATTTTGAATGGGCTGTTGCAAACAAAAATTGGAGGGGGAAAAAAAATAAAGAAAAAAGGATGGAGCAAACACACAGACCATACCCTGAATCACAGCATCAGTAAAGCACTGTCAGTGATAGTCCTGCTTCAAATGGGAAGTCGGACTAGATGACCTCTAGAGGTCCCTTCTAACCAAAATTTCTGTTTCTGTGAATCATATACATTTCCTCATAATATCTTCTTGTCATTCTACTTGTAGTTTTTCCTAGGGAAAGCCTAGAATTTAAAACTTCAGTCTCTTTTACACCAGAATATTTGAGCAGTGACTTCTGTCAGTGGCTTAGGCTGTAGGTAAGCATCCAGCTTCTGCTGCTAAGTAGTGTCAGAAAGGAACAGGCTAAATCAAGAGAATTGTTTTTTTGCACTATCAGGCAAAACGCTAGGCCTCAGGACTCTCAGATTTGCTAAGTTTTCATCGTGGTACTGCCACACAGAAGTGAGGTGTGGTGGGTATTCCAGCTAAGCCTGTAGGATGGTGCCTAGCCTCTCTGACAAGGGTTGGGAAGCTGAATCACACTGTGTCGTTTCAGCTCTTGGGCTGAGCGATGGAGGCCATCTGACAAGGAGACTGCTGAACAGCAACCAACGAGATAAATAACTTGGTCTGCGTTGTAACATTTATACCTACAGGACAGGAATCAAAGGATTTGGCCATCCAGCTGTTTGCAACCAATGAATGGTATTGGAGCAACAGCAAATCTTTCCCAGTATCAATTTTCAAATCATGTTGGGACCAAGACAGCCCTGACCTAGTTCGGAAAGATTTGGGCAGAGCAGATCAGCTGGAGTTACCACCACTATTCCTGATGCTCCTCCTCCTCATTCATTCACTGAGATGAAGGCTCCAACACTGCCAGCTGCGAGAAGGCTGTGGGCCATGCAAAAAGTTTGCCGCAGCCGTTCCTCCACCTCACTGCCCAACCCAGCAGTAACTTATTCAATTTACTAGGTAACCTGGGATTTAAAAAGATCAGGAAACTTCAGCCTTGACCTCAGTTGACTGTGAGGAGATGCTGGGTGCCCTCTTTGCCAGCCCCTGCTGCCTTCACAGCCATTTGGGAGCACTCACCGCCTATCAGCACCGTGCCTTTCAACTGCATCAAACCCTTCCCCTTGCATATATTCCTACTCAATCCAGATAGGCTTATGAGAGAGAAGTCGCTGCAAAGCAAGGCTCCGGCTTCACTGGGAGCACGCAACGTCCTGGGAGCAGGGTCTCTCTGGATGGGGTCGGAGCTGCATTTATTTTTATTGCTTCAGTTGCTAACAGAGACTCAGATCAACCCCCCGGCCCCAGCGTTAGGTCTCTGGAATTTGAATGGTTTATCTCACGCCCCAGCAGAGTCCAAAGCAGTGTGCTGCACCAAGCCCCTGCTTATCGTGGCTCTGACATGGCTTCTCTAAGCAAATGTTTAGCCCTACTTGACTCGGGATGAGTGCTGTATTGATTATTAACTTTAAACAAACATCTGGTTTTCATTACGAATGGTAGCAGACCAGAGAGGGGTGCTGTACTGGGCGGTGCGGTCACTTAACAACCATCAGGGCTGGCTATAAAGAAAATTTAACATATCCTGTAATTACAGTCTGCACAGCACAGGGGGATTTGGGATCTGCAGATCTGATTTCAGAACAGAAGAAAATGTTTATTGTATCTGCTACGCACATTTATTTACTCAGTAGTAGCAAGGCTTTTGAAATATTGCCTGTGCAAGAGCTTATTCCTTGCTTACGAGAAGGACTTTCTTGTTTAAGCCAGGAAACCTGAGTGAGGCTCACGGTCAGGATGGCCTGCTTAATGCTTTTGCAGGCTTCGGGATTTCAGGGTTTGTTGAGTACGCAGATCTGTTCTGAAATATAAATAACATCTTCTCCCCGCCCCACCAGCTCCAGCAAGTCCCAGCTCCTTTGGCCGCAAGGAAAAGTTGCAGCTGGGGCAGCTCCATGGTGGCCCCGCAGGGCGTGAGGATGGGACGTTGGGGACGTTGCCCCGAGAACTGGTGACCCCAATGGTCCCCAGCTTCCGAAGAGGGATGGGGGGATTGAAGGCTGTCCAAGGGCAGCCCTCTGCCTGTCCCTTCACTGATGAACCCAAAATGGTGAATTTGCACCCGGCAGCTGCATCCGTAACCCCACGCACAGCATCAGTGCCCAGCTCCCAGGGAATTATCAGCCAAAGGGACGTTTTTGGGATGATGTAATGCTGAAACTTGAGCTCCAGCTGAAAGGACATGGTAGGTGGAGTTTCTATGGAGCCAGACAGAGCTGGGATCCTCTTCCTCTCTCTTTTTTTCTTTTTCTGGCTCATTCAGCCTGTCTCAATTAAAGCTCGGTCGAATTAATCTTGCACTCTTAATGTCAGTTGCTATTTTTCTAATTCACCTCCACACTCTTAAAGACTATTTCTCCAAACAAAACGGGTCTGTTCTTCAATTTCAGGCTGTCAATTTCATGGGCTGCTGATACATTTATTAGGTGTGTAATTTGCTATTTTTAGGAGGCTGCGGGGGAGCAGCACCATTTTTTTTTTCTTCTCTTTTGCATTTATAAACCTCTTACAGTTCCCTGTCCACTGAAAATATTTTTACTATTTAAAATGCAGTATCAAAGTCCGGGTATCTCTGTCCAAATTCTTCCCTGGCGTAACTCTACTGACCTCTATTTCACAAGGAGTGAATTTATTCTCTAACATTCTTTTTTTTTTTTTCTTTCCCTTTTTTCTACTTTTTTTTTTTTTTGGTAGACATGAACACTTCTTGGCCAATGCTGGATGCAGGAAAGCATCCAACTGTATGGACTGATGATGTCATCAGAAACGGGCCTTGGCTGCAAACTCTGACATACGAAATACTTAGACCTTTTTAGAGTTCAGCCTGTCCCTTAGCGTGACTACCTCTCTGAAATCACAAATGTTCACACAGGGCACACAGTCAAAGTTTGATGCCAGGCTTTGCTCATTTCAAAGTAGTCGTGAACAATTTGGCAACAATTTTAGGCCAATTCCTGCGTGATGCAGGGGTAATTATTTCTGCCTCTGCAAGAGGGCAGTCCTTTTTGGCAGTCTGGGGCTCTGAAACTGAGATGGGAGGGGTGGGCATCACCCCTTGAGGGGACAACCCCCCTCATTCTGCGCCAGCCATGCTAAGGCTGGTAGGTTCACCACCCACCAAGGCCCAGCCAGGTGACAGAGGCACAAGGGGACTGTGTTATGGCTGTGCAGAAAGAGTGGTGGCAATATATTTGTGCAAGCCAGGAGGCCACCAGATCCCCAATTAGGGTAAGCAGCAATGGTTAACCAGTGGAGGAGTTCTTACGTCACAGAGGTTGCAACTGGGAAAGGACAGTGGTACTGAAGGGGAGGAGATGTTTGCACTTCCCTTGGCATGTGTCATGGTTTCTGGAGTGGTAGAGGGACTTTGAGTACAGTCCATAAGTGGTTCATGATTAAAACAACCAGGGGTGGAAGATGCCTTCTGGCATCTCCTTATCTGTATGACTTTTCCAGTTGCCTAGGGAGATTTTCTGCCTCCTGGCTCTCTCCAGAACATGGGGGCTCTGGAGTGACTGTCCCAACTGTACACAGTCATTGCTGCACACCTTCTGCCATCAACATTGTCAAAGATGACTTGCAAAGAAGGGATGTGAACGTGACGTGTCTCAGACTTCTCCTCTGGCATTTGCAGTTCCTGCCCATGGACATAGCTCATGCTGAAGTCCAATGTTTTCTACCGGAGCAACACTTAGCCCTTTGCTACTGTCATCTCTTGTCCTGTTGTCCCTGTTCTTCCCTCCCATGCTCACACCGTGTGTGCACCAAAAATATAATAAAGCAGTTCCAAGAGTCTCTGTGAATGGGAAGGGAATGCGGCCATGCACACGCAGCTTTGAGCTGAAGGTGGGTTGAGGGACTGGAATCAGGGTCTCACAGCACTAACTCATGCTACTTAGATGGCCAAGGGGGAGAAAGGACAGCGTCTACTGCCTTCACGGGCAGCAATAAATGGCGCAGAAATAAACAATGCGGGAAAGCAGAGCTCTAGGGCCAGACCTCCAAGCATAATTACACACCTAATTTCCTTGTGTGCCTCCCGCTGATTTCAGTGGGAGGTTAAATGTCGAAGCACCTAAATGCCTTTGGAGATCTGGCCTATCATCTTCTCATTATAAAATGCAAGAGATAAGCCTGCCTGTGCTGTCCACATGCCAGACGTAGTTGTACCTATTTGCTCTCTCTTGTGTATCTGTGCATTGGAATTTCTCTGGGGCTTAATTCTTGGCATATCCCCACAGCATGCCGGTCTGGTCTCCTCATGTTTGAGATGGTTTGTGATTTACCGCTGCTACCGAGAGCTGCTGCAGCAAGTATCTCAGGACGGCTGTGCAGTCTGGGTTGCCGTGCTGTGGAATCAGGCTGAAAATCTCCGCTGAACGTACGGCAAACTTGGAGTAGGAAAACGAGTCAGAATCCAACTGCATACTGAAAAGTTGGGGTCAGGATTTAAATGGAAATGTAGAAATTAAGGCAGTTGCTCCAGAAACGTGTCTGCAAAGCCGCTTTGTGAGGATGAGGCAGGAAACCGAACAAGCAGGATGGCAGGGGCTGAAACCCTTCCCCTGCACGGCTCTCCTTCCAAATAAACACACAGAGTTAATTAACAGCCGCTATCTCTGTGGATTTGCTAGGTATGTTCTGCCATGCTTCTGCTGCCTCCTCTGTGGTCTTCAAGCCTGACCGGCCCAACAAATTAAGCAGGGTAAATCCTCCGTGCAGGCTCGTCCAGAGCTCGTTACAGCTAATCGAGTGGTAAGTGATGGACACCCCAGATAGTCTGCTGATCTGCACAGCCCCATTTATCTTAATCAGGAGGAGTGGCTGGTCCCACCCAACCTGTCCTTCCCAGGGCTGCAGGCCAGTCACACCACTGTGACTCACTGCTCACAGTCTCACAGTCCACCACTGTGGCTCACTGCTCGGTGGGAGGCCTCGCCGGGAGGCCAGGAGCATCCCTGGCTGGTGAGAGGCGACGCAGAGGGTCAAGCCCCCTGGCCTGGGGAGGCAATGAGCATGCCAGACCTCAGACTGAGCAGCAGAGATGCTGCGCTTGTTGGTCCCGTTCTGCCCCGTTCTGTTGGTGCTGGGTGCGTGGACACTTGTCCCTGTGGTCAAGCTCCTTGAGGGCTTGCAGACAACATTGGTGGAGGGTGGTTTGGTGTTTGGGCTGGCTGCTGGCATGGCTGGCTGCTTCCTCCAGGACGGAGGAGAGGCACTGTCACTGGGAGCAAAAGGTGGTACCATGAGCCAGCACATGGTGATAAGGGACATCAGCACTACAGAAAAAAAAGCAAATTGGAAACAAATCAGTTGATTAAAGACTCTTTCACAATACATGCAGGCACTTGATTTATATAAACAAACATACTCAAAGGCAGTTCTTAGAGTTTCTAAGGCAAACACTCAGGAGGTGGCAAACCTCATTATTCATGTTGCTCCTCCTTATTTTTAATGGAGAAGGAAAGAAATGGTTAGTGGAAAATTCAGTCAAAAATGTTGAAACCTCTTGACCAACAGTCATTATTTTTTTAAACTGGCTGTGCTGACTACCCTGGTTTTGTGTTGTCAAGGGGGCTCCTTATCTTACAGATGTGGAGACCAATGCAAATCTACAACATCTGTTACCCTATTATAGGAGGAGGTTTCCATTCACTCTTGCCAGCACTTGAACCTAAGGATGTCATGGTATTTTCTGACTCCTGTCCATCCTTATAAGCAGCATCTGGTTAAATCAATTATTTGCTGGATGACACATATTTTTGGTAAGATTTTTTCATGTGAAAATTTGTACTGGTAAATAATGCAGGATAACAATTTTCAGCCACATTATTTTTTCCACTGGTGAACACGTATTTAGGATAAATACAAAATTGCTGCAAAGGGAAATGATTTGTTGTAGTTAAGACAAGTCTGAAAACACTGGAACATTTAATGTTGACATTTTAAAGACAGCCTATCAATAGCGTTATTCAAAACCGATGTTTGTTTCAGATTTACTTCAGTTTTATTGAAAGTGCTTGAGAATGACATTAAAAGCTCATGAAGGAACCAAAATACAGCCTTCAACTCAAATATTTCTCCTTCAATAATTCGGTTTTGCAAAGAAATACCAACAGCCCAAAGCCAACACATATTTCAGGTCCACGTCAAGCAGTCCTTCCCCCTTGCACTCCTCCCTTGTCGTTTGATTTTGTCAGTGAGCTGAAGATCAGTTTCTGCTTCTCTTTCTGGGCAAACAGTGCCTTTCAGCTATTGTCCAGCTACAACCATCAGCCACAAATATCTCAGCCTGACTAATTTTTGTTTCGGCCCTCCAGGACCAAGACAGGGAGAGTGACCCCCTCTGCAGCCCAGCACCCTCAGTGAGTCCCCTCCCTGCTTCCTAGGCTTCGGCCGCTACCCCTGTGTCTGCTCTGGGATTTCAAGGGCGTGATGGTAGGTAAACACCAGTGCTGCAGGTACGTCTTTACATGCTGTAAAGTTCTAGAGCGTGACTCTTTACTTTCTAAGAACTGTGTGGACATAATTACATGGAAGACCGAACAAGTGTTTTTGCAACTTCCCTGCCTGCCTTCAGCATGCACAGCTGAGGGGAAGTGGCCAGTGGTGAGCCATATATAGGATTTTTAGAGAAGTAGCGAGATATCAGCGGTGTAATGCCACACACGTTAATCATGAAGAAGTGTCTTGTTCCAGTTAATGGGGCTAATCAAGCCATAAATGAGACTTCTTGCAGGACAAAGCATTAGGAAGGCAGATTAATTCCTCAGTTCCCGTGTCCTAATCCCAGAGCCCCTGACAAGGGCATGGTGATAAAGCCTTAGAGGGATGCACTCACTGGAAGGTACTTTCAATTGAAAAGGTACTTTTCCACACCAAGTCTGCACCAGATGGGGTTATTTTTTGCATGGCTGGATGTATTTCTTTTCTCATGAGCTTGACACATGGGCCCTGTCCTTATCCCTTCTGGAAGAGGACACCTTGGGTGGGTGAGCAGTCTCCGAGTGCTTGGCACACTGCTGGTGAGGTCTCATCCACGCTGACGGATACGGGCACTTTGGAGGTTGTGCATGGTGTTCACAGCAACCCTACTGAGATCCCTGCAGGCAACGCATGGGGATCAGCAGGGAAATCCTGTGTGTTAGGGCCCTTGTCCGCACCTACCCTATTTCCATTGTGCCCATGCTCCGGGGCTGCAGTGCCAGCTGCAGAACAGACCACCGCTGCAGCTGCGCGTTCCACCTGAGCCCAGGTCCTCAGTGCCAGCCTGACTGCAGGGCTGTGCACTGGGATGGTTGTTTGGAGGCGGCGGTGCGTGCCCCCTGGTATTGCCTGCTGCCGGAGGGCAACTCGCTGCCGCGCAGCCGTGCACACAGCGAAGCCAGAGGTATGAGCTGATCCACCCATGATTAGTAGTTTATAAACCACACAGACCATGGTAGTCTGATTTCTCTTTATTGTGTGTGGCTCCTTGGGAACCACATGTCCTGCTCTTTTATACAGTTTACTCCAGACAAAGGTCCCTTCCCTTTTTCTAATCTTGCCTTGCTTTTCCTTCCCAAGGCTGGCATATCAATAATTCATCTCCCTTGTATCCAGGAGGTTTCTAAACAACAGGAAACTTCAGGGATGGAACAGAAACATAAAACATTCCTGCAGCCGTTTGCCTTCTGCATACTAAGAAAGGCAGCATTGCACTGATCAGCTTGGGGTTTTTTTGCTGAGCACCCTGGTTGAGCCCAACTGTGATAAAACCTTACGACAACACGTATTTTTTTGCTTATTGGGTAATAGGGCTGGAGCTAGTCTTTGGTTGCCATGTCTCATATGGGAGATACATTTATGGGAGCTGGCAGCAACTTCTAATGCTGAATCAGGACAAAGTTAGCAAGAAGTCTGCTGCAGGCAGTTGCAGAACCCAGGAGTCACGGGCATCCTTGCCTTTGCTCCAGGTCTCTCTTTAGACAAGCAGAAAAAGTCTCCTTTCTGCCTTGCTCTTTGTTAGTGGCTTCTTATACACTAGCTGGTGGTACCGATTATATCCCTTCATACAAGTACTTCCTACCCTCTGGGCATTTACGTCCTCTCTTTCTGCATCTGGGCACAGATTTTCTGCTGCTGCTGTTGTCCCCATCTGCCCATGGCGTGGACATGGCAGACCTTTGAAGCGCAACTGGAAGTAGGAAGGCAGCACAATTCTTCAGTCAGCAAGAAAATGGGAGGTGAGATGCTCCAGAATTCCGAGTCACCATCTCCCCTGTCCTGGTGGACTCTGTACTGAGTATGAGCCTGAGATCAGGGCATAGCCCTAGCTCTGATGTTAACTGATTTTGCTAGGCTTCTTAACGTTTTTGTGCCTCTCT
>NW_010225264.1:123264-138575 GCF_000690775.1 Eurypyga helias | reverse complement strand
TCTTTCCCTGCTCTGTTTTGTCCCTGGATACGAGGCAGCGGGCCAATTTCCCCTGGGAGATGCATGATGCCCAGCTGCGTGTGATGGTCTCCGAAGGTACACTCACTTGGAACGAGCCTGAGCTTTTTCGGCCTGTCTGCATCTCCTTGCCAGCGGGTCTGTCACTATCTTACAAGCAGTATGGCAATTTGTGATTACCCCAACCTGACTTTACACCTCAGCATTTTCAAATCCTCTTTTTACTTTAAAAAGATAAAAAAAATCCCTTTTCTCATAACTTTAGTGGATACAGACTTTCATGGCTGGATTATTTCTCATTCTAAGAAATAAGATCGCATTGCTCCCATCCCCGTCACCTTCTTATCCATTGCTGAATTCAATTCAAAACCACTTTTATACCTTGTAAAACCCCTCAGGACTCTGCTTCACCTTCCCTCATTTCCTACCAGGGGGCTGCTCTCCTCCCGAACCATATTTTTGTCCCTTCCTTGGGATAGTCCATGCTGTTTCACTTGTGCCTGCTCCTTCTCTCTGCTTGGAGCCAAACATCTTGCTTCTCTAAATCAAATCCCTCCTCAAAGCATTCATTTTCTCCTTAGCTTACATTTTGGCGGTCTATAAAACATATTTTAACCTGTGTATTTAAGATCTTTTATTACATACGCATATTTTATTAGCTTCCTGCATTTGCACAATATCAGAAACACCAGCTTGTCTTGGTAGGGCACACGCCAGGGATATCTGACAAAGCTCTGTGAAGCTATTCCTTTAGTAAACTGATGGGACAGGGATTTATCATGAAAAAAATCCACAGTGCGGTTAAGAGTAGGTACACATAACTTTAACCTCAATATACACAAATGAGAGAAATAATAGGCAGAATAAGAGAACAGATAGGAATTAAAATGAGAGCTGATTCATTAAAGTACAAAAACTCGGATGCAAGTGGAGATGCACTCTGCTTCAACGAGACCTGTTTGATCGCCCTGCAAAGGCCTGCAGGGATGGGCTGGAGTCCCTGCAGCCATGTGTGCACGTACGACGTATCTGAAGTGCAACACCAGGAAGGTTGGTAAAAACAAGTTCTGATGCTTTTTTTTTTCCTTTCATTCAAGAAATGGCTGTTTCAACAAACGTTAAAACCTTGCTTGTCAGAAACATCAACTGATCTGCCACTTTAGGAGGAAGGGTGGGAGGGAGTCTTTTTTCATTTTTAATGTTCTTTAGCGAACAGCTTACATATATCCTTGCACACCCACCCATACCCACACGTATATAAATATAGATGTATGAAAATAATATGAAACGTAGTTCAATCTCATAGCACATAATAATTAAGGGCCCAATTTAAATAAGCATTTCAGCATATGCTTACAATCTACCTGGCTTCAATGGGACTTGAGCACACACTTCATTTCCAGCACTTGCTTCTATGCCCTTTCTGATCCGGGATTTTACCTGAATGAAAGCTAAAACATTGAGCAACTACTTTTTTTTTTTTCCTTCCTTGCAGAATAAACGTCCTTTTATAACCGAGATAGGAGAGTTTCAAGCTTTCCTATGCAGAATGTAGCTGTATGAAATTTCCAACTACATAGCAAAAGAAGCGATACTACACACTGTTCTGCTGGCAAGTTATTGTGGCAAATAAGTGTATTTGATTTTAGTTCATTCATAGTGTGAAGCGGCAGTTACTCCGCTAAAGATAAAGTAAGAACAATTTGGATTGGAGCCATATTTTTGACTACAATAACTTTATTGGCCAGAGTCTAGCTTGTGTAATCACTAAAATTAACACATGACAGTATGAGTGCTGAGTTCAAAGCAGGAAACAACCTCAGATACAGCTACAAAAATCGCTCCAGTCCAATTACTGTAAAACAGATGAAGATAAAGTTAGTGTCCCAGTGAGTCATCCAGCCAAGATTCACATTTCAAAAAAGGAGCCATTCCAGGGGTAGAAATGAGGACAAAACCGTTTCAGAATAACCATGAAAAGTATGTGCAGAACACAGTCTGATTATACAAATTTGCAGACTGTTCCCAGCAAAATGAAGCAAAACAAATGATCCTTAGTAATAAAGGAGCAAATATCTCCCTGGTGAAGAAAATAGAATGATTTTGGCCTAGTGTGTTTTTCATTATCTATTTCCATTAAAGGAACACATTGTGCAATGAAGTTTGGCTTAATATTTAAGTTTTGATTAAATTAAATAAGCTTTTACAATATTTAAGACCAGTAGAAAACATTTTTATGATTTGTTACAAATCCCCAGGGAAATATTTAAAAACAAGACCAACAAGCAAACATATTATTATCATATTTTCAACTTGGATTTTTTAGCATTGTGTTGAGCATGAGAATCTGAAAGTAAAATTCAGCGGGAACTGACTGGAAACCAAATTGAAAGTAGTTAACCATGGTTCAGTTTTTATGCTGGCCAAACTGGGAAATGGAAGGGAAAAAGGGAGGAAAGAGGAGAAGAGGGGAGAAAAAGAGAATAAGAAATAATAAAAAACATGACAGAGTGTGCAAGGGGTAAAACCTACATCTGCTAATATTTTAATAACCCCATTTGTTATTTGAAACGTGGTAATTTTCTTTAAAAATACCTATTCTGCTGGATACAGGCATCGAGTTACTGTGATCGAACAGGATCCTTCCCATTGTCTGATTTTCATTTATGCCAAGATCAATTTGTATTACTCTAGCCAGGCAAACTGATAATACATATAATTCACTTTTATTTTCAGTCCCTTTACATTGCTAGAGAGATAACGTGAAAATGAATCCCCAGAGTTTTTTTAGTCATATTTTTAAACGGATAGTATCGATGTAATAGAAGAATATTGTTTGGGCACTGCAAATTGTTCTTATCACTTATCTTGCCCATAACAAAATGATTTCCTAGTTACTTGTCTTCCTTCTAACTCCTGAAGCTGCAGGCTGGGCTGGCAATGCCTTTCCCTTGCCCTTGTAATAGCCGGAACGCGACTGTCCCCAGTGAAAGTGCTTAGGTGATGGGAGAGCACATAGTTCCCCCCAGACGAGTTGCCGCCCGCGGTCCTTTTGCAGTTGATGGGCAGCAAAGACTTCCCAAATGAAATATTTATTTTGTAATAGATTCTAGTGTGCTGCATGGAGCTAGGCTCACGAGCTAACATCCCGACGAAGAACTGAACTGTAATTTACCCTTAGAAAAAATGGGCTTTTTCTGATTCAACCAAAAGAAGTCCAGCACTGCACAAACTTGGGTCAGTTGTGTATTTCAATCCTTGCTTTACCCCTCCTTTTCCCCTAGACCCAATCCCCTACAGGGACAGTGTTTTCAACAGTGCTTTGTACAGGCTGTTTTGCATAATAATAACATGAAACAAAAATTGAGAGAAATCTGAAACCCAGAAAAAAAATTATTAGCCAACATAATAAATTTTTTAACAAGCCAAATCAGAAAAAGCAAGGAAAATGGATATTGTCTTATCCTTGAAATGGATGGGAAAAAGTGCTTTGTGCTGTGTTCCCAATGTGGGTTCACTTGGTTCTGTGCCTAGAGTGATACGCTGTCTATACCATAGGCATTTGTAATGTGCTTTGAGGTCTCTCTTAAGTGCAATCTTAGAGCCAAGTGACATGATTATTATTAAAACCTTAGCTCCAGAGTGAAAACTGCAGATCACTTAATGCTGTTTTCTCTCAATCCAAGGAGATGAGGAGCTAAGCAACTTGAAAGAGAACGTGCATTTGCAATTGGTCAAATGGCCTTTTGCATGACTGCTCTATGGAAGGAGTGAAAAGAGGGTAGGTGGCCATCCTGCGACACAGTGTCAATGCAATTAGTGCTGCTTATTGTTGACTGGGACAGCAGAGGTGGGGAAACCACTGCCTGTTAGTCCCAAATACATTATGGCCTCCTAATGAACTCAGTTTTATAGCCAAACTCCTTTAAATTGTCTCTTCCTGTGATTAATTCACCTCTTTCTCCCCTTTCGGCAGGCTGCTGTTGATAGGGAGTGTCCAGTGTTGAATGAGTAAAAAGTACTAATGCATGTTCTTTCCAGGGAGAGATAACCCTTCTCTAAACATGATGAATTCATCTTTTACGGAGGAAGATATCCTGTGCGGCAAGGGCTTATGTGTAAGCACGGGAAAGCGTGTATTGTGGGGGGGTTGGTGGGACGGCTTCTTGCAGCTCCTGGCTATTTGCAGGGGCTTTGGAGGCTTTTTGGTCTGCTCTCAGAGCCAAACTGGCAGAGGCCAGTGGGGCAGGAGGGGAGGCTCTGGTTCACCCCAGCTGGGTCTGGAGCTCCCTGCCACCAAGCCGGGGACAGTGAGACGGTGTGTTCCTGTCCAGGGACTCGTTTTTTGGCACAGATTTAGGGCCAGACTGGAGAAGCCATAGCTGGGATCTGAGCCTGTCGCTCCCAGTCCCTTTGCCCAGGGGGTCTCCTGCTCACCCCACACTGTGTTTCTGCTGCAAGTCTTGCAGGCTGGGCGCCCCTGGTTTTGATCAGTCCTTGCTGAGGTGAGGGTCCTGTCAATGCCGATGGGAGCTGGGCTGGAGGAGGGACAGCGCAGGAGCAGAAGCATGGCCTGAGGGCTGCCTCCCCAGGAGAAGCTCTGCTCTGCTGGCCCTCCTGCTTGCCCAAATGCTTTTGGCTGAGGGTTAAGTAAGAGTTAAACAGGATCAGAGAAGGAAGGTACTTGGCATTCAGCAGCACTGAGGTAAAAGGCCAAAAGATATGTAAATACTGACTAAAAGAATACACATATATTACCCATATATAAATATATATTTATGTGCATACCCACATGTCCCCACACGAACACACAAATCATATCCAGCACTCACAATTATTCACGCGGCAGAGGTTTTTTTTTTCCAACTCATCTCTGGCAAGAGAAGACAGCAGTAAAGGAAGAGAAAAAAAATCTTCCCCAAGCTGATTATCAAATAAAATACTGTTTTATTTTCTGTCTAATAAGTACAAGAAGTTCCATAACTCCCCTGATTAGGCATATTATCCTTCTTCAGAAAGTCAGCTTGATTTATGCAAAAAGTGATTTGGACATACTTTCCTCTGGCTATAGAGATTTCATAATTCCTGGTGTATGTCTGGAAAATCTCCCCTCGTCCCGAGTCCAAACCAAATTAATGTCTTCCAGAATGACCTGAGGAATTAATGAGGTTTTCGCTGTCAGTTCTGCCCATGCAGGGTCAAGTAAATCATTTGCTGGCCCTTACTCCAGTGTTTTTCACTGTCTTTCTGACTCCATGTACAATGATAACAAAGTTGCAGATGCCTTTGAAATACGGCATCACTGACACTCTCAGTCCATCTGTTGGGACATATTTTAGGCTCTGTTTCTCTGTCTGCTGTAAACTCTGCCTTTAATGGAGTCAGTAATTGCTGATAAATGGGGTATCAATGAAGTCAGTGTACTGTAGGTTTCCCCATTCTTTTCTGCTGATGTGTGCTATTTAAATCTTTCTGCCATTACTTAAAGTTATTGTGTGTTCTCCTCTTTAATTCCAGTCCCGGCATTCTTGGCCCCGGACGTGATTTTTAATACATAGCAAAACTAGGTACTATGGAGAGCTGTTTGGCAGTAAACAAGTTATCCTCAATTCCCCACTCTGCTGTCCCCAACCAAAGCAAATGTGAAGCACATTGAGAGTACATACATTAAGTTCTGAGTAATTCACAGATTTTCTTTCTCTCATGTCATAAATATTTTAAACCAACCCAATTTTGACATTGCAGGCAAGCAATAAAACCCACGATCCATCCCTCTTCCCGTCTCATTTGGTCCCCATGTAGTCAAGGGCCTGAAGTAAAGTGAGCCCACACTTTATCCTACATTTTATATTACCTTTCTTTATAATTTATCACAACTTTTAAAGGTATTAAAATCTCACTTATGATGAGTACTGCTTGTGTCTCTGACACTGTATTAGGCTGTCTGCCAGCTATCTCAGCAGTCATACCTCATTTTTTTGCATGACATCTGAACACAGAATAATTAATTTCAAAAATAACAGTGACACTGGCAGTAGCATCTGCACTCAGCAGGGCCTTTCAAATCACCCAGGTTGCCACAGTCTCCCTCCAAACCTAAAACCAAAGAAGAAGCAAGGAGCAGAAGAGGTGAACAAGAAAATCAGACCGTCTTGTTGCGTATGTCCTGTTATTTGCCATAGTCAAGACCAGAGGTTGTAGGAAGAAGGTGCAAAGAGATTTATATTGGGTATTTATGCAAAAGCCATTACGTAGGAGTACTGTTCCCAATGCCCTTCAGTCAGTGGATAGTTTATGCCCAGAAACATACGAAGCTCTTGGTATTGCTTGCAAGGTTAGGACTGGGTTTGCATCCTGGCTCAGCCGCATGTGCCTTGCTCTTGAAGGACTTTTGCTACACTTTGGGGACACTTGGTTTGCTGTTTGAAGGCTGTTTCATGGTTCCTATAGCTGTCTGGGAAGGGATGTTTGGATCAGCAATTCTTCTCTATTAAGCTGATGGCATCTGACTTTGAAGGAGGAGTTCTCTGCAGCTGGCCCTTGGGCCCAGTGGGATGACTGAGGTAGTGAACAGTCATGTGTTACACTGAGTAATGGTGTGACCTAAAGCAAAAAAAAAACAAAACATGTTTTGCTGAGTCTAAAGCTTTGCAAGTGGATCTCTGGAATAGCTTTGTGTCATGGAGCTGATTTGGCCTGTAGAAGGGAGGCCAAGGCAAGCAAGGCCACTCAGCCTTCTGTGTGATCAAGGAAGGAACAAACCCATTGAATGTGCACTCCTTGTTCCACCAGCTGTTGCCACCTATAGGATTATAGACTTGCACGACCAGGGCACGCATATGACAGCTGGAGACTTCACACATTTAAGGCCTGGAGAACCAGGGATTAGTTGATCTTTCCACGGAACCCTGGGAATCTGCTGGCCATGGATTGGCAATGGACTTTGCAGTGAAAGAACATTTTCCTTGATTAATTTTGAATTTCTTATATCTCCTGTCTGTTGCAAGCCTTGGGTTCTTGGGTTACAAACGAGGATAATTTGACTTTATACCTGTCCTCCTTCTGCCAAAAAGGCTGAATCTTTTAATTTCTTTTCTCTTGATCCCAATTATTTCCATTACAATCCTTGAATTTCTCCGTCTCTTTTCTACTTACTTCGGGAGACTGCAATAAAACAGAATGCTTTGGTGGGTATTCCTGGTTATCATATTAAAATATATTTGTGCTCCTGCACACTAAATGCTCCTGAATTGTGTCAGCAGTTCACAGGACAAGACATTGCTTTGAGCCACTTGGACTTTCCCCCAACTACCTCGTTCGAAGACACTTATTTGGGGTTATTAATGTTTCATAAAATGTATCAAATTCTTCTTGTGACAGACGGATTATTTTGACAACTTTTGCAAAAGAACAACTGCATAAAATTTGTTCCTCTGCAGTATTATAGATTTTAAGGCAGAATAAGTGGTTATATAATGGTTAGCTAATTTAAATTTCTGTCAAACAAAGGCCATGTAATTTAATTTAATAAATCCTGCATAAAAAATGTGCCCTCAGATTAAGTTAAAACCTGTCTTTCAAAATATGTTGCCTTGATTCAGAGGCCTCACATCATGGAAGAATCTGCCACACGTCTAGGGAGGTTGCTGAAAACACTCCCTGTTAATAACCATTGTACCTTAATTCTGATGGTTTCTTCTTGTAGTCACTAGACCTTGTTAGACTCTTGTCTGATAGGGGAAACATGTATCCTTGTGTAGATGGCTGAAGGGCAGTCAAGTCAACTCTCAGTGATCTCTTGGGGAGCCCTGGCAGATGTAACCTCTTAAGTCTTTTCCTGTTAGACTCAGACAGCAACCCCATGAAAGCAATTCTGTCTCTTTGCTCAGGGGGAAGCCTGACCTCCCTTTTGCTGTCCTTATTTTGCTGAAAACTTCCTTCCTGGTTCTTTTCCCCGAAAGAAAGCAGCTTCTGGGTTTTTGTTCTTCTGGGACAGATATGGCATGATGACTCTCATTTCCTCTCTTCCCTTTTCTGTTTCTTCCCCATACCTACTTAAAAAAAAAAAAAAGAAGCCATAAATGATGATTTCAGTGTAGCCATGGTGTGGCTGGGGCTCACTAGTCATGATCTCATCCAACATCGGGCTATGTGTCCCCAGTTTTGGAGTCCATGGACCAGGTGAGTTTTGGGTATAACATACTAGGGAACATCAGTATTTTGAGTGGCCTCAAAACAAACAGAGATGGCTATTACTTGTGACCCATTTTGGTTTTACTCCACCTCCCTCCATTCTCCTTCAATTTCCTTCTTAGTTTTTATGCGAGTTGTATAAAATCTAAATTCAAGCAAAATCTTCTCTTTGCCTTTCACTCGCCCCTTCAATAAAGTACGTTAGCAGAACCATCTTAAACATATAGTTTAAATAACGCATGTTAATCACAGGTTTCATGCATGTTAACCTTTGCAGCTAGTTTGTCAGGCTCAGTTGTGACAGTTTTTTATTGGTTTCATATTCATACTACTTTTAATTTTTGAATTAAAGTTACTTAAAGAAAAGCCGTTAAGGGAAATTTTGAAAAAATAAGATAGTTTTTGTAAGAATTTTCAACAAAAGACTTCAGCTTTTAATAGTAATAAAAAAAGGAACACCAAAGCTTTAAAAATACAATTAAAGTTTTTGTTAAAATATTTAGATTTCCATTTAAATGTTTGTGGGATTTTTGAAAATCAAACTATTTTACAGGGAAAAAAAAAAAATCATTTCCAGTTTTTGTCCAGAAAATTTTAACCCTAATGAAAATTTCCATGAAAATGTTTGCATTGGTCTAAAAGCAGGTTTTTTACCCCTCTTCTCCAAAAATATTCCAAAAGAAAACATTTCTATATGCTACTTGATTTCCCTCTCACACCTGTGTAAACCAAACGCAATTCCATTGAAGTGAATGAAGTTATGATGTTAGGAGAAAGAAAAAGCTTAAGCCCATTGCATTTGAATAGATGACTTTGTCTTTTAATAAGCCAAGCTTGTTCTAAACAGAACCCCTTAAAATCCAGAGGTTCAAGTCCCAGCAGTGTCACAGTCAGCCCTTCATTCATGGAAGGCAACTCAGATGGTGCTCTGCAGTTGAGTCTATGATGTTTCTCTGTTCAAGGGTAAACCCAGCCTAGTCATGGAAAGGACCATAAGCATGGATTCATGAAGCATAAACCACTAACTCTTCCTCAGAGGTGATCAGGGCTGAAGCACTTTGACACAACAATTTGGAAAGTCTCCACTGCTGTGGTTGGTGTCGAGTAAGAAATGCAGAGAACTTCAGTCCTCTCATTTTGCTATATCTTCGAGTCCTGCACTCACCTTCCTACAAACACCCAGACCTGAATGTCCCACGATAGAGGAATAAAAATTATGGATATCAGCATCAGCATTGATAACCCACAGCTGATCTGGGCCTTTTCATCACACTTGGTCGTAGGTAACCATGAGAAATTACTTTGTAGAGCTGGAGTTGGAAATGTCCTGAACTATGACTATAGATGCCAAAGAATACCCGGCAATAGGATAATAGTCTGGTTCTAACTGGCAACATCCAACATGTGCAATAACTCATATGAAATGCTACTTTTCTTGATGGAAAAAAGGAGGAAAATAGATGAAGCCTGTATTCATAGCAAGAGAAAAGTATAGAGAGGTTCTGTTTCCAACTGGTGCTTTTCATTTTGACTTGGGAAGAAAAGCCTGGGAAAGTCATCATAGCTTCCAAAGTATGTACCAACCGTTCTGGATACGGACACTTCTGGAAGAGCTGCCATGATTTTTGGTGGCACAAATACCTGCACACAGTGTTGTAAGTGCAAGATCTGGAAGGAGCGCAGTGGTTAGTGGGGAATCTGCCTTTTAAGTTCAGGGACTGAAGACTTGAAAGTTGAGATTTACCCAAATTATACCCCTGAAGACAAGTGTAATGCCCGCTGGTCTTCACCGCAACCATAAAACTACACAGAAACTTCTCTGCAGCAGTCGTTTCTGCAGTGAAATTTGTACTGATTTTTCCAAGAGTCCCACCACTAGTATTACTTAGCAGCTGAGATGACAGACAAGACTTCCATCTTTAGACCCTCTTTCAGAGAGCTCCTTCAGCTAAGTGCCCTGTGGGTTTTCCCTCCTGTTAAGTCTCTCCTTTTTTTTTTTCATTCACGAGAATAAAATGATGAAGGAAAATTAATTTTCATTGCAATGCAATGAACTGTGAAAGAGACTCTTAGTTGTGGTCTGGAATGCAGACACTGCTGGCTACCTTCTCAGACCATGGCTAATCACACCACTGACAGACTGGAGTTCACCGGCTGAACTGTACGCCTCAGCGCAACCTCTGCTGCCGCGAGCCCAGAACGTGCCGTGCTGCTGAACTCCTCCGAGTGCTGCATAAGGGATGACTGCTGACAGTAGAACGGGGAAAACTCCTCTGGAGCTGTTTCATCCTGTTAGTCACTGTGGTGGTGTTACTCTGCCATCTTCGAGATGCTTTGTTTGGTCCCTTCTTATTAATGTCTAGCTATAATTTTTTGGCTTGCTTTTTCAGGATGATCATTGGTATTTCCACAATAACAGACTGTGGAACATTATTCATATTAACCTAGAAGCAGTGGGAAAAGCTTGTGCTCACGCTGCCCATGCCCCTGTGCACTCCTGGTGATTGCAGCTGAGCACACAGGGAGGAAAGACAATTGTGGAACAAGTCCATGGAACAATTCTATGAAACGCTCTGGACTCAGCGTGTTTCTACCACTCTCCTCCTTTTTGACAGCTTCCTGCAAACACTCAAATGGGGGGCTGCTCAGCCTACTGCCAAGTTCTCATTGTTCTCCTTGCAAATGCCCACGCTTGCATGTGGGCAAGGTACCTGTGCGTGAATGTAGATGCTGGGGATTAACGATGGAAGTACCTTCTCTCATGTATCGTGTTTCACTCATTTCATCATAGATTAGGAACAGCCCGACCAGAAGTGGTGACCCGTCCCATATGTGAAATGATGAGCGATTGGTCAGAAAAAAACCCAGTTGTAAAGTGAAAAAAGCACCATAGAAAGCTGAGCTGTGTGAACGCAGTGTTCTGTAAATAGTTCCAAAGAGTGGAACAGTGAATTCTGAACTGAACAGAACTCAAACTCTGGCCAGATAATTTATGAGTTGGAAGAAATGTATTTGTCTTCACTGTCAACTGCTGGTTCTGCCCCAGGTGTGTTCGCATTTTTTATTTAAAGTGGGTGGGAGACTGGTATAGAAAACCAAAGAAACAATACCAACAGCTACACAAACAACTAAAAGAGACATGACTACAGTCTAGACATTCTTGACAGGCAGGTAGTGCATCTTTCAGGTGTGAGGTACATCCTTCTCCCCACGTACATACTTATGGACAGGAGAGGGGTAAACCATACTTAAAGGTCCCTGAGCTCAGTATATGGTTCTGTGATGACCTGGTATCTGTGGTAGAGCTTCATGCACTGTCTGGTCATCAGCTGCTGGCTCTTAACTTGCCTAAAAGGCAACAACAACTACTAAAATTCATCAAGTACTTCCCCAGTGAGACCTCTCGTTGTGTCCCCACTGTGCCCACCACATTTTACAGTCATGGCTGGAAAAGCAGGTAACTAACATCTGCCTCTTGCCTTGCAAGAGATAACCCTTTCCTTCTGGAAAGCTGCATTTGGGATGCCCCATCACACAAGCACCAAGCGTGGTTCCAGAGACAGGCTGCAAACCTGAGTTGTTACCAAATCAGGATACCGACAACCCCAAAAGACAGGGACAACGAAGGCTGTCACCCTTCTGCTTTTGGGAAAGACCCAGTGGACTGAATAGTTCCCTTACACCAACTCTGGGACCAGAGGAGTGTCCCCAGAGAAGCCCCAATGCCAGCTGTGGCAACAAACACCTCCTGTGACAAAGTGTCCTCTCCTCAACGGCAGGTTTGGCCTCACTACCAGCTGAGCTCAGGAGGCTGTGGCATTATTTATTCTTCTAACCCTTGTGTTTCCCTCCCGAGAAAGAAAAATGAATCATGCCAGGTCTGAGATTCCCCAGAGAAATGGCTGTGTTTGGTACACATGACTTTAAACTCGTCCCTTCCACCCTTTGGTGATTAATGGCCTGTGATCCTCCGTGATTCATGGCATCCAGGAGACATTATTTTCTGGGATGTAAGAGCTGGACAGCGTGTTTTCCTCATCAGTTACTGGCTGCGATTGTAAGCGCCTCATCTGCCTTATCTAGGATGTTGGTAAAGGTTGACAAGGAGGGAAATGGGGAGCTGGGGGAGAGGATGAGGAGAAAGCCGGTTCCATCACCGACTTGCTCCTCGCTCAGGGCCAGACACTTAGAGCTTCTCTCAGCCTCTGTAAGTTGAGCTTTTCCTCTTCCTGGTCTAACCTGAGCCTTTCCTTGTCCTGAGTCTGAATTCTCTCAGGCTCTCTGAGACCCTTGGAGAAGATGGTGTGGAAAAAGAAAACCGTTCAGTGCCTACTTTTACCGTGACAGCAACCCTACGCACACCTGTCCACAGAGCCGGCTGTGCCAGACAGCTCCGAGAGCCAGGTTCATGCCGTGCCATGCAGCTCACATTTAGGCTGAATTACTGTACTTAAACAAATTTTCATTTCCATGCACTTGATACACACTTTTTCCCCCCCCTTTCCTCTCTCCCCATTGGCAACTTAAGGAGCCATTTTTCTTCCTGACGCCATCTTGGCACTCTCTCTACCAGCATGTGAGCACAGCCGAAGTTATACATATGGAGACCTCATCCTCAGTTGCCTAATGGATTCAGAAGACATCCTGAATATTCATCATTTCTCTTTTTATGAGCACCTTGGCAATTGCCTCCGAAGTTAAAGACTGTTGTAAATTAAAGAATGGCACTTGGTGAATACCAATTTATCCGCATTTCAAGACTTCCCTCACCCCCACCTCCCCTCCACACAATATTGAAGTTCCTGTAGTCTTTGTGAATACAGGGCATTGTTTCTGCGCCGCCGAGGCAGAATTGTTTGTGCATCCCTGAAGACTGTGAAATGTCTGCGCCGGGGCTGCTCATTTAAACTCCGTGCACTTACTGTACCCTCTCCGGAACTCCCTTCCCGGAGAAGCCAGCAATGACCTTCTCAGAAGTAATGTTAAACACATGCTGAGGAAGCTTGGCTCCTTGACAGGCCCTTTTAATTATTAGTTGTAAATTAGCAAATCATGGGTTTTTTGAGTTTCGTATCACTGGCTGCTTTGCTGCATGTGGGATCCTCCAGGTACACAGTCTGCACGCGGTCCTTGAAATTCGTACTGGTGGCAGACTCATCTAGCAATGTCAATATTTGGTGGTTTTTTAACATAAGTGATTTTTCAAGGCACCAAAACATTGCCCCTTCAGAGTAATGATGGTGCCGAAATTAATGCAGAGGATTAATTACGGTTAATAGTTACTGTGTTGTTTCAGAATGTGTGTCAAGTTCATGGGGGAAATCCCTGCTGCAGAGAATGCTGCTCACTGGAGAGCAGAGGGACAGAAGAAGTAGCTTCATCTGAGCTTTACATATAGGACACTGAAACACAGAAGGCTCTGTCCTGCAAGATGCTGAACACTCTCTTCCTGGCCTTTCCAAACTAAGTGGACTCAACATCTTCAGTGAGACTAAGCAGGATCCACTTCCCTGGTGTGGTACAGAAATTATGTGGCAAATTGAAGGGTCAAGCCTGGATTTCTCAGGTCTCATTGTATTCTTAGCTCCACATCTATTGGATCATAAATACAAAGAGTGTTGCTGACATTCATAATTTTACTGGGTATTCTTGTCATTCTTTTCGTAAATCTCCAGCTCCTGGAACCACATTTATATGACCGCTTCAGCTGTACAGGGGAAATAAATATTTTCTAATCCTTGTTCTTGCAACAGAATGCCTGGAAAGACAACTAGGAATGCTGAAAACCCATACAGCAAAAGAAAATGCCCCTGTTATGTTTGCAGTTATAACACTCTCAAAGCTTCTAAGTCATACTATGTATTTTTTAATGTTGGTGTGGAAAAAGCTGTTTCTTGCTTTTGTGATGGTCATGCCGTACAGTGTGTCTGGAGGGCGTGGGGGCTGAGGAGAAGGTGAACTGCCCGGACTGTTTTGGCACCTGAAGTAAGTGATGGGCACTGCTGCTGGGTCCTGTGGAAGGGCAGGGTGTTCCCCAACCTGCTGTGGGGCTGCTGTGGGGCTGCCAGGCCACGAGGGAGGCAGGCAGGGTCCTGGGACCACCCCAGAAAGATGCAGCGTGGTGAAGCTGCCAGTGGACAAGGCGGAAGGCTTCTTTCATGCCTTACACCAGGGCATCTCTCTCCCAAACCGTGATCCACGGCCCCGCAGCTGCGTGCAGAGGTGCCACAAAGGGCACATTTGCTTTTCTCCTTCTGTAGCTTTATTTGGAAGGAGCCTGGGTTGTGGTGCAAAGGGGGCAACTATGACCTGGGGAGGTGTAGGGAGCTGGGTAGATGGTGCAGCATTAACACCAGCTGGTTGTGATAGGAGGATGGCTCCTCACTCATCACTTTTTGGGAATCTTCACACTTGCTTAGAGAGAAACAGAGGGGGAGAGTAAAGGCAGCAAGTCAGGAAGGTTTTCAGGGATGTCAGCATGGCAGCTGATGCCAAGAGGAATGAGGAGAGGGGTGCCTTGCTGGGCTAGAGAGGGCTTTGATTAATACAGTCAGCACAGTTGGAGAGACATCAGGGGCTGAGATACAAGTGCAAGTGTGAAATTATTGCCTAACTATCTTTCAAAGCAGGGCAAGTAGGAGGCAAATCTGGATCCTCACATTCCTGTTTTTTACTGTCTACATGGGCAGGTACCAACCTTGATCTGCTCAGATACCCACAGAAAATCACTGTTGGTCTGACCAGATCTCTCAGGGGACACTGGGGAGATGGAAGACACCAAGCTGCTCTCAGCAGAGGCCAGTTTGATGCGTGGGGTGTGCCAGGCACTCAATCTGAAAGAGCTGGGAGGTGGGATGTAAAATAAGCGCCTGGGCTCTGGATCCCATCCATGAGACATGGAGCCTTTGCTTTTAACTTCAATTATCTCCCAGCTGTCTGGGAGGCCATCAGAGGTCTCCTCTTCTTGAGCTGTATTAAGAGCTGTCCATTAACAGCTTATCCAGCTTCCATGGGTCTAGACTAAAAAGAAAGAGAATCATTTTTGTTTAAAAGTGCTGTTTCATATTTAAGTATATAAAACCATGTACACATACACACAA
>NW_010225264.1:92778-123231 GCF_000690775.1 Eurypyga helias | reverse complement strand
TAATAATAATAATAAAAAAAAAAGATGTTGAATGTCTTTTGCCATTTTCCATTTAAGTTTATTTATGAAACAAAGCTTTTCACCAGCTGTAGTTTGGGATTCACTTCTGATCTGGATAAAAATCCCAATAATTAGATCTTTCTTCTGTGGGTTTTTTTCGGTGTGTTTTTCTTTTTTTTTTTAAATATGCCCAAGGAAAGACACATTGGGAACAGGCAGCAGCTCTGAGGCTTCCAGGACTACAATCAACTAGGAAGAATGCTTTTCTGTCAAGTTTGATACTTCTGCTTTTATTGCAAATGGGGCTCTGAAGCGCCTCCTCAGATATAGAAGAGGTGCAATTATTGTGGTAGTAGGTAGGTGGCTGCTCTCTTGTGCAGAATATTGTCTGCAGAACGAACTGCAGGGAAATAGGTGAAGGCAGGAGTGATGAAAAGCAGGATTAATTATGGATATGGCTAAAACTTTATGTGAGTCTTTGTCATGCTTTTTGCAATTAATCTCCATGGTGATGAGAGACTGCAAATATGATTATTCAATGAGAGTTGGGTTTTGATCTGATAAAATGGAGAAATAAACTGCTGCATCAAGTTTTAACTACTACCTGCCTGGATGCCCCCAGAGTGAAGGAGGAAATATTTTTCAAAACAAGTAAAGAATAAGAAAATGAATGAGATCAGTCTTAACTGGCAAGGCAGTGTTTGAGAAACCCTTTGCATGGGCACAACTGAACAACAAATTTGACTTGAGGTTGATGCATGGGAGGAAGAAGGACTCAAGAAAGGGAAGTGGTTAATATAATCTGAACTGAAAAATTTGGATGGGTTCAGATTTCATGTAAGCGTGTTTAGCCTCTGTCTGTCAACATGCTTCTTTATAGCTGAATTTCAAGTTGAATAATTATATTCTGATGATGTAATCATCTAATAAGCCTTTGCATTGCTGTGTATTTTTCATCTCTGGACCTCAGAAAGCTGTTCAAGTGCTAACTAAGCTTTGCATGGGTTGTGAAGCTGGCCAGTATTACAATCCCTTTTAGGGGGAACGAAGCACAAAAATTCTACAGCTAATGTTAAGGAAAGTGGCCAACTAAAGATCACAGGTGAGAGTTGGCCAACTCTCAAATGGCACCCCAAAATTTTCTCAAGACAGGAAGGGGAAGGTGAAAATGAGGTGGAAAGCTCCTTCAGGGAAACCCATGGCTACCCTAGAGCATAGTAACTGGCTTGTGCAGTGTGGACCCCTTTGAGTTGGTCATTGGAAGAGAGCAATCACATATTTATACAGAGACTAAAGGGGTATGCTTAATCAAGGAAAGGGCTTTGCAGATTTTCAGAGAATCTACAGCTTTAAGAGAGCTCTCCAGAAGAAGCATTATTTAATATCAAATCTTGGTCCTCTCTGATGGCGATCACAGAGAAAAATGAGACAAGTGAAGTCATCTGGTACTTTACGAAATCTAGTCCAGAGTGATTAGTTTAATTGCTGAATGACCCGATGGCAAACTCCAAGGCGAAAGTCAGATCTGCTGCTGTTTAATCTTCTCTGTGAGTGGTGTATAAGACCATACCTTATACCGTTATTCATTAGTGCTCATTGTATAATATTCCAGTTGAAAATTGTTTTGTTTGTGTCTTGCATTTTTGCCTTTGATATAATCGAGGGGAATTTTTTTTTTCTTTCCCATTATGGAAATCTCTGTCCTTTCTATTAGGAAAATCTGTGTCTGACTCTAAATCAACTTTGTCAATCTATGAAGAAATATTTTTGAACATATATACATGACTGTTCCCAAACCAGAAAACGCTATTGGCACACACACACACACAAGATAAAATTATTGCTTCCTGATGAGAAATGTTCTCTTAAGTGTGTATTCATTATGTTAACCGGTCATTGCAAGAGACACATTAACTTGTTAATACCTTGGAAGTTTAGGGAAATATTTACAATTGGAAATGCTTGTTTAAAAGGTTATGATTGAAGAATGCAGAGAAATGCAGCAGAGCTCTTATAAGAACTTTAATTGGCTATCAAAAACCATCCATGATTTATTCAATGTCTCCTTCCAGGAGAATACATTGTTAGTTCAGCTGCAACTTCTTAACTTCATCATATTTTGTATACTTTGGCCATCATGTATTGCCACAAAGTATACTATATGGTGTGATTTAAAATGTGTTCTGATTAAGTACACAGAAATGGTCCTATTCACCATGCAAAGAATGAAGGGGGCATCATAAGTAGCCATTGTTTAACTGTAGAAATCTTTAACGATCATTTATTAGATAAGCCTTTTAATCTTGTGCTTTGTTTGTGCTATACCTTTATTTATATTCTAGGGTATTGTTCCAGTTGCAGACCTGAAGAGCAGACAACATCTTTCATTTCACCCACTCCCATCACACAACGACTGGGAAGGAAAATGTAGGGGCTGTGTCTCCATGGAAAAAGAAAATGAGTAAAAAACTTGCCAAAAAATAATCAAGAAAGACTGGTCAGCTGAAAGATGGAGTGAAAAACCCAGACAGTGCAATAGAGAGAATATGACGTTATTTTTATTATTGCTACAATGGTACTTATCCAGGACCTAAAATTTTGTTGCATCTTAGAAAGAATATAGGTAATTTAGTGAATGTAGAGGGAAGGACAATAGAGACAATTGGAGGCTTCCCTACAAGCCAGGTTATAAGATCTTGCTCTCTGCAGCTTAGAAAAGAAATGGCAGAGCTGGAACCTGACAGACCCCTGTGAAATGCTGAAGCTGGCAGAAAATGTGAAGAAATGATTAGTTGAAATGTGCTCATACGAGTACTAGTGACAGTGTGAGGCAGCAGTTACAAAAGCAATGGAGGGAGCTAGGAAATTCCTGGCTGCTGGGCTTCATAGAAACCAAAAGTACTAATGAATTCTGCAAGGGATGAGACAAATTCATTAAAGATACGTCAACCAGTGACTCTTCAAAGTGATTGTCCGTGTGTAACATCTACCTCAGGAAAAACAAAACTATTGCTTCTTGGAAACTGGCCGAGTGTAATGGGGATGAATCACTCTGTGGGATGTGTCCTAGTTCTTGTGTGCATTCCCTAAACATCTGTTCCTGGCCCATATAAAAAGCAGGACATTTCTTAGTCACATACACAGAAGACTGGACTCACCAAGATGAACTAAAAAGTCAGAGCCCCATCTTCTGTACTGACCAGTTTCTATTAGTGCTGTTACCATGGCAAGTCCTTCCCCTTCAACAGGAGCCTCTGCTGCTGAAACCTGGAAGGCAGACTTGTATGACGAGCACCTTCTAGCAATGAAGTTACAGATAAGAATAATACTAAGAAAAATGAAATAAGCAGAGCTTTGACCCTAATGAGACAGGGAGAAGTATGCTCACACTCAAAATAAAATTATTAATATTATTAGAAATATGACAAAGGATATCTCAGGATATCAATTTTTGAAAATACAGATAAACTAACCCTTCCTTCCTCAGGTATCTAACTTAAAAGGAAAGAAAAATTATTCATTGGGAAAATATTCAAAATATTTTTTAAACGAATAGTTAGCCTTATCTTGCATTTCAGTCATGTTAGCGCAGATGTTTCCAATTTGAAGATGAAGAGTGAGTTTTGTCTAAAGACTATGACTATGAAGAGCCAGCTCTTCCCTTCTTTTTACAGCAGAGGAGTTGGCCTCCAGTTTGCAAGGAGAAATCAGAGTCAGGAGGGTTAAGAATACGAAGAGATCAGGGCTTATGTTCTGATAACGAGGAAGGAATTGGATGCAGCTGAAAACTTGGGAAAAACTTCTATGAGGACAAAAGAAGGATGCAAAAATGTGATCCTCACTGTTAGAAGCCTGTTAGATGTGTAGCATAGTTAAATAAGACTGTGATACTGCACAAATAGAGTCCAAAACCCTGAAATCACAAAGAACTAGGATTAATAGGCTCAGAATAAGGATCCTGGTGTTCATCACCTAGGTACAAATCTGGGTTCCCTCACAGCTCAAGCTGACGACAGGGATCTCTCTATTGACTTAGCAATCTTGGTCTCACCTAAGAATGTGGGAAAGGCAGATTCCTGAAGTTATGGTGTATAAGCTTTCACTAATGTTCTTTGTTATCAGTAGTGTGGGTCACTGTTGAAGGGGACAAGCAAAGACCTCTAAACATTTGAATTGGTCCTCAGAAGTTCTGGGGATTCATACAAGGCAGAGCTTTCTCCATGGACTGAAACCAGACACATAGTCATGCCAGGACCAGAGACTGCATTCCTAAGCAAGACCTGCCCCTCCAGCTACCCAAAGGCTGTGCTGTGGGCTGCACGGGACCTTTGCTAGTATCCTATGCCTGCTGCCTGCAGTGAGCAAGAATGTGGTTGCCTATCTGAAGAGGAGATAATGAACTGCATCTCACATATAGAATAGTTATTCTCACAGTAAGAAAGCAAAGAAAATGATTTTTTCCCTCTTCAACTGAATATTCCATTCATTTCTTTTCTACTCCAGGGCTTCCAGCTTTCTAACCTGATGAGTTATGGACAGTCATTCTTTCCAGTGTTAGCTGAATTCTTTTCTAATTATACATGTTCTGAATAGCACAAGGCAGACCTGCTGGTAGAACATTTGGTGCAGAGAGCATAATAAATTCCACAGAGAGCTTGACATGCCTTGCCATAGATGCAATATTCATTTTCATCACCGCAGAAGAGAGGAGACATTGAGCCAGAGTTTAAAAAAACGTTGTGCTTCTTTACTAGGATGTGTGGGTGGGATTAACATCAGCTGTTCAGTTAAAAGGCTGCCTTGCAAGACAACTTCAGTAGAATTAATATCTAGACATTTGTAAATGATATTTTACAAACACAAAAGGATGAAATATGCAATTAAAACCAGATCTAGAAGATACAGAGCTGTCACAATTTTATCACTCTCTTTATTTTGGGATAAAACTGAAAATAACACAGAGAAAGCATAAACTATGTCAAGAAATTTTATCACATGATTTTTGTACTCAAAGATCTCTCTGGAAATTAGGCTGTAAAATGCTTGCAGTAAAAAGAAACTCTGAGAAGAGCATGGGTTTATTGTCAGGCAATGATTTACAGAAGGAATATATTCAGATTTCAAGTAAAAACATTTCATTTTTTCAACCACCAGGCCTGCAAATCCATCCTGGGACCTCCAAGCAGATTCTTTTCTTGTTTCTCATGGATAGTAATAAAGTCTAAAGACCATCTGTGGAAAAGGCCCAACATGTCTACAGACTTTGCAAACAGAGTATTTTGACTTTGGAAAAAGGTGAAGAACATTACCCGAAAGTGGAGATTTCCCTTCTTTTTATAGATTATTCATAGCCTAACTAATAACACAGTAAGAGAATATTTTTGAGGCAAATATCAAACCAGCAGCAGAAGAAGGGAATGGGTGGTGTTGTCTGATCATGTCCTCAATGCATTAGGACATGTTACCCAGTGAATATACAGTGGGATGTTTGTTTTAAGGAAGGAAGACTATGAGACTCAAGGAGAGGGAAGAACTTCAGCTCTTCCTGTTGGTTGCTGGGATTTCCATGTTGCATGACATGCTGCTGGGGGTCAGGAGGCTGGAAGGTGTGTTCCCCATGCACAACTCCTACCTGGTGGAAATGGAGGGATGCTGTGATGAAAAGCTGTTGTGGGGCTGGTGGAGCTGCTAGCCCGAGGGACAAATGAGGACCACAACCCTTGTGTTGGCTGGATCTTTTTTCCTCTGCCCAAGTGGGTGGAGGGAAACCCAGCTGACATATATTGGTCATTGTATAACTAGATAAAAACTCGTGAGTGAAGAGGTAATGTGCTTTTGTGAACTATGACACATATGACTTTATGATTCAAGTGCTTTCTGCATTTTTAGCCTGATCTTGTGGTCAGGGGTGCTCAGGGGCGGCAAACAGTTTCCTTCCAAGGCTGCTATGAGCATGGAGGTGGCAGCCACAGTTCATCTTCTCACAGGGATGTTACTTTTGTTCCCTCCTGCTTTGTTGTTTCTCTTTATATCTAATGAGAGTCATTCAGAGTCAGCGTAAATGTTTGTTCAGAAAAGGGGATGGAAAAATGTAAGAATAATTCTGGTAATGGAAGTAGAATATAAACAAAGAGCTTAGAGAAAGTGGAGAAGCAGTGGAGAGGTTTCCTGTTTAAGAAAGGAAAATGGAAAAATTAAAATGGCCACTTATGAAAATGTAGAATAAACCTTCTGCAGTTTAATGAAAAAGGAAGAATTTGGATCTGCTCACAGGTCCATGAGGTTATTTTAACACAGACAGTGGCAAAAAAAGATAATATTTCTTCTACTGGGAAAATTACTTTTGTAGTACTTAAAGACACATGATTTCCATACATGTGAAATAGAGTATAAGTATTTGACACACAACATCATAGACACAAAGGTGTGTGCAGACTGCCCTGCTTCTGACAGCACTGGAATGGAGAAGGACAATCACTACATTTATTTCAGCCCTTGCCATTCCTACTAGAAAGGAACCTCTCAGATACGGGCACGAAGGAAATCAGTGTCAGGATTCCTATCATGGACCCTCCCTTTTTCCCTGACTGCAAAGATCTGTCTTGCATCTCGGCACGCTTGTGAGACCCTTGTTTTGGAGGATGGGATGTATTTCAGAGCTTCACGATCACCCTGATATTGCTGTGCTAGCTGTGTTTAATGTGCTAAAGGAAAGAACGTTTACTAGGATTATTTTTTTGCTTAAGTGCATGTGTTTCCCTTGTTATTTCAGATTTATTGGTGGGTGTTTACTTATTGCTGAATAATGAGCCTGAGGGTAATGGAAATCTTAATAGGCTAAAAAATTTGAGCCAGTGTCATCAAAAGCTTCCTGTTCTTTATTGGCACAGCGTTGCCACTTTATTTGCTTACTCTGCAGGACAAATGTGTTTGTTGCAGCACTTTGGCTGAAATCCTGATTCACACTTCCACAGGGCTGGGATTTCATCCTGTGAGCTCTGTGCCTGTGGGAAAATGCAGGGGAGGCAGCCATCATTCAGACTCGCAGTACGGCAGGGCTGTCCGTATGTGTCACCATACATAGCTCTGAGGACACACTAAGCAGTTGGTGATGCAGCAGAGCCGAGCCCATGCTGTCCTGACCAAAGCTGGATGTTTTGGTGAGGTCAGCCAGGCCAAGGGCAGCATGGTATAAGTTTCAGGGAACCCTGTGATGCAGTGTGGGCATGCAGAATACCATGTCATTGTCCACATGCTCTTCCAGATGATGCTAGCCTGGCTGAAATAGTCACATGTAGCCTGCAGATGCTTACAGAGTCAGGTCAAGGTGAAACTCCACAATTTCGAGGGCTGGATGGTAATTTTTACCACCTGCTACAGGCAGCTGATCAAGGTTTCTAAAGGCTATGGGATACTTTGGTTTCAGTGCTGCCACTAGTGGCCAAGTGCCCTTCGTTATTTTAGCTATGGCTGGCTTGTGGAGGGCCACCACCGCCTGAAAAGCTTGGGAGCCCACCAGGTCCCTGGTGACTTCTTGCAGTCAGCTGTGACAGAAAGGGGATGTGGCCTGCACATCATCTTGTGTTCCTCTGGACTGGCTGACACCCCAGAGCTGTGGGTCTCAGGTGTTTCACCCCAAATCTGCACCTGTGGGTGCTCACTGGGGAGTCAGAGCCAAGCAGTGCTCCCCTCTGGCCCCACATGCTGTGACAGCAGACCAACCCCCCAGAGGGATCAACACAAACCCTTCTACCCATTCCTCTGGCCGATCTGGTAATTTCCATTTGGTGGAGGAGACAGAGGCAAAAAAGAGTGTATGCACAGTCCTAAGATGAAAATTACTTTAGCCCAATGTTTTTTAAACACATCATCAAAACTGTATTTTCAAGCCCCTGTATTTCCAAGTCTCTGCTAGAAAGAAGGCCTTCTGATGAGCAGTGGGAGTGCTTTGTAAAGGAATTTGCAGACCAGAGGTGCTCACCATCAATTTCCTGCTGTCTACGATTACTATCATTGCGTTTTTGAGGCACTTTTAAAATAAACTATGCAATGATGTAATGCATACAAAAGGGCTGGGGTGGGAGTGCAGAGCAAGGAAAAGAAGCAGCATCTGGATTTTGACTGGTATCTTCTATAGAGCATCTTGATGTCTGTAATTAGTGTCATGTTATGAGAGCTTAAAAAAATAAAGGCGCCAGAGTTCCAAATAAAACATAAAATGGCTTTGATAGAATAAATGTTACTATCATTGTTTAAAAATGTTGTGACCTGTCTGCTATAGTTTCTGAGAAAGATATTTTCCAGTGCTGCTGCTCTCACTCTGACTCTTTTTAAAATTCTATTATTACAGATAAGGACGGAGGAAAATCCTCAAGACAGACTTGTTTTAAATCTCTGTAACACAATGCCAGCATTGTCTCTCCTCAAGCTGAACTTCTAAATTAAAATAGGCATGATTTTTAACAGAGCTCTGAAACACACTGTTCTACAGACACTTCATCCCCTTTATTAGAGAACATTAATAATTCAAATGTTATGGCTTAGGTTAGGCAGGCCCATTTGTCTGGTGTTGGAATAATTTAGCTGTACTCTACTGTTCAGAGCTGTTTTGATACCCTGCGGGCCAAATTCTGCAGCCTCTTTGAAAGTCATGGGAATTTTACCTGTCTTGGCTACGTACTGGGGAGGGAGACACAAATACGACGTCCTGGCAACCTTTTCCTTGACCTTTAGCATGCACAGAGAATGTACAAACACGCACTCCCAGCCCAGTTTTGCAGACTGCATAAGGCAACATTTACATTTCAGCCAGTTGGATTTTTGCCTGAGCAAAGGCCTCTAGTTTCGGGATCTAAAAACTCTACATAAACACACTTGCAAAAACACATATGCAACCCACCTTAGCAGTAAGATTTCCCCCAAGTCTTTATTTTACCATGTGCGAAGCAGGATTTCTTCAGTGCAGCATGCACGTATGCCTCTGAATGCATCATATTTTCAAATCACAGGGTTTTACTGTGACTTTTTTTCTGGACTTTAGGAGCTGAGCCACTTTCTACCTCCAGGTTAGATGTAGAACTCATCAGCAACAGTGATTTCCAGGTCTACACATCTATGAAGTCTTTGGTTTAAGCTGAAAGGAAGCAGCATATAGCGGCAAACAGATTAGTATGTAAACATAGCCTTTCCAGGTGGTATATTTCTTTGACATGAGACCAGCTCTACATCTAAATACTGCTGGACTTAAAGTACTTAGGATATCGAGCTGACCTCCATGGTCTGACCCTAACAGTAATAAAACACAAGCAATGCCCTGAGGAGGTTTTGTTTATCTGTTTCAGAAGGAGTAACATGGATGGTGGAGTAGGAAGAAATGGATTCTGATCCTGTTCTACATCTTGCCTGGCGTAAAAGGGCCAATACAGCTCTACTCGTCTTGGTTGGCTGCTACACGAGATGGTGTAAACACTGCTTCCATATAATGTAGAACCTTACTTCCTATTCGTATGCAGGTGACACTGAGACATTAACCTTGTTTCAGGTTGCCATTCCAAGAGAAGTAGAATCATTACAAATAAGGGATATTAGCTATTATCTACCTGGAAAGAAACAGGTTAGAAACAGATAATATATATTTTTATCTGTGTGCCATTACTTGTTTCTGTGCACAGAATTAATCTGGGTTCTTTGTCTAAGTTGCCATGAGGGTGATAACGGCAAAGTGCTCCCCGCGGCAGGGGCCAGCAGCCCCCGGGGTGACTGCTGAGCTTTCCAGGGTCCCAGGTGTGTCCCCAACCTACTCCTCACCATCCCGCGGTGCAGCTGGAGGATTCCTGGCAATAAACTTGTGGCGATAATATACAAAGGTGTGATGAAGCTCTGGGTGAGGAATAGTGGTCGCTGCAGCAGCAGAATGAGGAGGAAAGGGAGCAACTGAGGCACTGGCATTGAGATGTGGGAAACCTGGGGGAGGGGGTTCCAGCCTGCCTACAGCTTTTCTGGGTGTGCTTAGTTTGTTCATTTAATTTTTCCATCCCTCAATTGTGGACGGGCTTTCTGGCAAAAAAAAGACCCATTAGTGTATGTGAGGTGCTGAAAGCACATGGTTATCACATGTAAGACTAAACATAGTGACAGTAGGAAAAGGAGCCTGGTACTTACATATGTGATGTATAAGTCTCACAAAAGAGAAAGCATATACAGTTCTACTAAATCACTGTGGCCTTCAAATCTATTTAAATGAAACCTCGCACAGTCTGTTCAGCTGTTCCTCATAAATCATAATTTTAGTTAAAAAATGAACTTCATATTTCTTCTGAGGTTTTGCTATCCCATAGCCACATTCCTGGAACTGTTGCAGTGCAGAGGTCTAAGGGAGTCTTCCCTGAGAAAAAAATCCCATTCTTGGATCTGGGGACTGGAGTCAGACCCTGGAAAGAACTCAGAACCAGGGGAGGAGAACTCTGGGGAGAGGGAAAGAAACGGGAAGGATATGGTGTTAGAGCTCTTACACAGAAAAACTTGTGCAATCTCCAGTACTGTCTCACAAAATGCCCATAGGTAAGTGGTAAATGGGATGATCTGATGGGAAGCAATACATCACCCCCTACCCCGCCCTCATTTAATGTTTGTTTTGCTTTACATGCTGTGGTTGTTTTGTGACCGCTGTGTTTGCACTTGTTTTTTCTCTCCCTATACTCTATCCTACATTTATTCCCTGACCTGGTAGAGACACTTAAAGCCCTGTCCATATCCCATCTTTCTGCTCAGACACCCACTAAACTGCCTGAACAGCCTCTGGAAGACTCATTCCTCAGCTAAAGAGAACTGTTTTGTTTCCAGAGTCTTCAGATTTCTTTGTGCACACGTACCAGTTTGCCAACACCACCATGGCTCTCCCTCTGCTCTGTTGACTGTGATCTCTTTTGAAGGATGAGATGAGAGCACAAATCACTTTTCCTTTTGTTAACCTAAGATCTTCAGCTTTTGACCCTCAATCCAGGCTGGATGTAAAGAAATGATTGTCCCTAAGGGGATCAATACACCTTGCTGTGGCAGATTATAGGACTTGTAACAAAAACTCTCAAGTAGACTAGCAATGACTGTGAAATTCCACCAATAACATACAAATCTTGGGCTTTTTCAAGACCATGTAAAAAGCCTGGTGTGTGAAACACTTTTTGTATGAAACCCATTCCTAATTTCAAGATCACTTGTCCCACTGGATTTCAGCAGGCCTGTAAATCAGAACTAAATGTGTGTCCAGAAGCTGAAGTGCAGGCCTCCTTTGGGAGATGACAGCCAACCATCTGACTGGAGAAGTCCACACTTGTTCATTAGTAGTACATCAGGAGTTCCCAGAAACCCTAATGTGGCCCCATTCTTCCAGGTGCTGTGTCCATGGCCAAGAGCAGTCACAGTTCCAAAGAATTTACAACCATGATGCTGCAGCCGTTCCTCTGCTTCCTGTCACATTGGTAATATTAAATGATGTTCTCTTTATTGTTAACCTAACTCTCCTCCAGACTCACCAATGCCTTCCAACACTGGTTTCCAAAATTTGTAGGTCCTCAATTCCTGCTTGTCGAAAGATAGGTCCTGGTGTGAGTGAACCAAGAGCAATGACATCTGGTCAGGTGCCCTACCTAGGGAGAGAGGGTCAGAGCAACTGCCTTGCAACAGGTAGGGAAAATCTAACTACTTACTCCTTTGAGAATCTTACAATATTACGCTTTAAGAAGACATGACTCTCTGAGGAGAGAAAACAGAAATAGCATTCATCAGCTAAACAAATAGTTGAAAATGAACCAGCTTTGTCCCAAACAGAGATATTACAAACATAACAAATGTTGCAGTTATGCTGCCTCCTATCATTTCCACAACTCTTAATCTGCCCTCGTGAAGAGTCCCTTTACCTGCAGTCCTCCCTTGTCCTTCCCTGTGGGAATGTCTTAGTTGCCAGGTCTCAGAGTTGTTTCTCTCCAGACACACCATGGGATTTATTTTTCTCTGTTTCTCATGTCCATTGGCCCTCACGCTTGACTCCGTAACATGAAGGACTCAATCCAGAAGCTGTCTTCTCTTTGTGTCTCTCAGTGAGACTAGCAGGTCACTCTAGTGGCCTCCCAATACTCAGTCCTCTGCAGCTCTTTCCATAGACCTCCCACTAAGCAAGTTTTCTCTTTCTTTATTTATTCACCCCCAAATGCTGCCATATAGTCTTAATTAGGTCCATCTGGGAAACATATGTTCAGTTGCAGGGACTTTGGACCCACATTAAAGGGGCAAGTTCTCCATGACAGAAAGAATTAGAGACCAGGTCCTTAATCTTTGCAGGAAGACAAATGCTGAAAAGAAGAGTTGCCCTTTTTGTTGACAGGCATTCTCTGGACGAATATAACCCACTGATGACTTTGGACCCACATTAAAGGGGCAAGTTCTCCATGACAGAAAGAATTAGAGACCAGGTCCTTAATCTTTGCAGGAAGACAAATGCTGAAAAGAAGAGTTGCCCTTTTTGTTGACAGTCAGGCATTCTCTGGATGAATATATCCCACTGATACCAAATAGGACAGACACAGATGAGTTAGAGGAGTTGGCATCACTTTCTCTCTGATGTGCACCGTACCTTCTCACAGGGGTGTTCAAAAAGTTGGAGTTTTTCTGTAAGGGCCTACCACTCTTCCAGTCTGGCTCAAATAATAGGTATTACTAAGGAAAAATCTATCTTTGACTCCTGAGAGTTTATATGCTCTTCAGACTTGATATGTTGCTGGAAAGGATTCAGCAGAAGTGACCTAAGATGACAACTCAATATTGGCCAGGACCGGAGGCAATGGAGGATTGACCAGGAACAGAAGGCAGTACAGCAGCATCAATGGTATTCCTTTAGCTACCAACCAAAACCACTGAACTGTGCATTTTTCTTCTTCTGAGACATTCAGACTCAGAATACTAACTGCTGTAGGGTTCAGACCTTGGCGCACATGGATGTAAAGCAGTAGCAAGACATACCGAGCTACCTCTCTGTTCCCCTCTCACTCCTGTACTTTGTTTCTGTTTGGAGGTAACAGTGTGGAGTAGCTAGAGGAGAAGCCACCATGGTCTAGACCATGAAGCCTCCTAGATAAATGGATGGGAATAAAGACCGATAGGTTGTGTAGGGATAGGTGGAGTATTGCCTCTATTGCCTCTATTGCCTTTGGAGTATTGCCTTCTTTTATCCACAGTTCACTCCAGGAGGCCGGAGGAATATGGGTTGAAGACATCTGTAGGAAACATAATTTAGGAAACTGTAGAATTCACCACATCTTGGTAACTTAGGAAATATTTTTGGAACTCTTGCAATATTGTCTTTACTTTAAATCAGAGGCCTTGGGTATCTTTAGGAAAGTGTCTTCCAGTGGGATTCACTTAACACCTCCAGTGCAGGTGCCCACAGAGTAGTTTCCTACATCTAGCCAGCCTCTTCATGGAGAGATGCAGGCTGTTTGAGGGCATGATTCATTTGGCCAACTTCATCATCTGTCTCAGGAGGATTTAAGTGATGTTCTGGAAGTGCCTTTTTCCCTTAAAGTTGATATTATGGAGTCAAGAAGACTAGTTCAAGGATAAGTATGAAACACCAGCGCAAATGTACCCTACACTGACTTCCTGAACCAGACTTGAAGACTAGCAGGGCTGTATGGATTTCCTATATGTCTTCTGGGACAAGGCATTCTAGGGCATTATCAGGAATGAGTGTCTGGCTTTTCTGACCTTCAACACACGTTACAAAGCCTCTCTCTTTGCCTTGGCTTCCCTTGAAAACAAAGTGGAGCGAGAAAGGTGTGAGGTTTTGTGGGACAGAGGGAATTCCTTTTTTCAAAGTCAGCATTGGATCCATGTGGATATTTTCACTAAAAAAGTATGTTTTTAAAGATCTACAGGTCCCACTTGGAGAGTCTGGTAGGTGATCCATACATTACAGCTGTAAAATTCATAGCTTGATTTTGCAGCCTTTGATGACATGAGTTGTACTACACAGCGTGAAGGGGCAAAACCCTGGCACTCTACTAATTTTTATCACCCGAAGGGCTGGCCTTATGTATGGTTAAGAGACATTCAGAGTGAGTTCAGGCTGTGAAATCACCTCCCAGAGAAGTCTGGGAGAAACCTCTTTCTACTCTAAAGAACTTTCCTCCGTCCAGGTAGGAAAGCAGCAGTGAGGGTAGGAATTCCTGAGCCCACCCGCAATCACATTTCCTTGTCCAAGAACATCAGATTTTTGGGATATAGGCTGAAAAATAAAAACATCCTATAAGGAGACTGTTTAATAAGTTGGGGCAGCCAAGTATGTGAAAACTCCTGTGATCTTCTCAAGCCTTGTTGGGATTGGCAGCAAGGTTTCTGAAGCACATGGAGGTGGTCAGACACTTGAAAAGGACTAAAGTGTCAAGTGCCAGGTGGAAAAAAAAAATTGTTAAATGTTATCACAGTATCTCTTCTCGGTGAGGTAAATTTCCATGCACTTTGACTTACTGTATGGCAATCGTGCTGGTTCAGGCCACAAATAGCCTGTCTTTATTCAGTGTATGTATGATCTTCCTCAAACACCGTCTGCTTCAGGATTTTGTACAATTCCACGCAAACTCATTCCACGTACCACACCCCATTAATATATGATCTCAGGATCATTTAAATCAGTGCATTGTGACATCTCATTCATGAAAATAATTGTGTAGCATATAAGATCTCTCCTGTGCTTACATTGCCCTGATTTTTCTACCTGTCTAGAGGCTTCCAGAAACAAATGTGAAGAAGGAAGCATCTCTACAGCTTTTGTGGCTTTTTAAAAATAACCACAGGCTCCCTGAAACTGATGTTGCCTTAGATGAGCTGAGCTAAGCAGTGCAGTGTTCGGCACAGATGTGGTAGGACAGGATTAACCTCATCAATGAGGTAACGGATTCCTCTTCACCTAAGAGTGTCCATGTCCTGCACATCAAAGGCTCCTGTAACTCTGGGTCAATACTGACACTGCCAGGTACTTGTGCTCTAAAAGCCCAAGTTCCAGTACAGGTACTACAGAAAAATCTTTGTGACTTGATCTTTTTTTTTTTTTTCTAAATAATCTACCTTAGCTCAAGCAATATTTAATTCATGGAAGTCCTGTGGTCAGTGTACATGAGAAAAATAGCTTTTAATGACTACAGTTTAGAATTAATGGGCCTGTGAATGTTTGTGAGGTTGTCTAGTAAGTTGGAGTGGTTTCGGTATTGGTGTAGGCACACAAGCTGTTCCCTTGTTTTACTGCAGTGTATATTGGTATGCAGCTCTACTGGCAAGCACACTGTTCAGAATACAATTTTAAAAATTATAATTAAAGTACTAAGACTCAGCGATGCTGCTTATGAAGATACAACTACAGTGATGAATCAAGGAATTCAAGAAGCAGTGAAAAGCTACTGGTCTTAATGTCTACGTTAACTATATGCAGCATTCTCTAGTTTCATAATATTGACACTCATGTCAACATTTCTAATGCCTTTTACAAAGATGAGGCCATCTTACTGAGAAGGATTGTGAGAAATACAGTCCATCAGGATTTGAATATATACAAAAATTGTACAAATTCAACAGCGACTTAATGGCATTCAAGTTACTTATGCTCCATCCCACACTATGTTTTGAGGTCTGGTTTCTCTGGTTCAGAGAAGAGCTTAAGAGCACAGCATACCTCTCTCAAGATACTTGCAATGTCAAGATGATGTATAAACTGATCCTGCTCATAGAAGATAAAACTGGGTCTGTGGATCACAGTAAAACTCACAGGCTCGAATGCCATTCCGGTATTTGGAGGCACGGCTGCTGGAGATCCCGACCTTACCATGGAAGACGATGTTTGCTGTATTCAAAGGGGAAAGCCCGTGCTGTCTAAGGCTTAAGACATCTGGATTGTTGTTGTAAACCTTAAAATTCCAGAGAGTAAAAGCCATTTTCAGGTACTCAATCACAAATCAGATTTGAGGTTATCAGTGTGTACATGTAAGGTTTAGGATTCCTTTTAATCTGTGTAAACAGTGTGCTCAAGAACTGCATGTATTTATGTAGAGATCAAAGAGGTGGCAATGTCTATGGAGAATAAGCAGCAAGAAAAATCATAGGGATGGTAAATGATCAGTTGTGAGAAGGAAAACTTGAAAAACTTGATTCTAGATATGGCAAATAGGTTGCACTCAGATGTGGCTCTGACATGTGCACACTGGGCTGGCATGTCACCCGCTGCTTGTAGCCTCTCATTACCCAGTAACACTACATTAGGTCCTGGGGAAGAAAAGCAGCTCGACCTCCAGCTTTCTCCTACCAGCAGCTTCCTGCCGTTTCACCGGCTGCTGCCTGCACCTGGAGCAGCACTGTGCAGAGGCACAACGCACTCCCCCATGCCAGGGCTGGGCTAATTTTCACCATCAGCTGTAGCCTCCTGTCCTGGGAGTGTGACCAGCTGTATGGCCTCTTCCCAGAGCTCCCGCTTTTGCTGCTGTCTTGTTTCACACTTTGAACCTGACCAAACGTGTGCTGAAGTCAGTAAGGAATATATACCCTCTGACCCTTGATTCCCTTCTCTGGTGGCTTCAGGCTAGTTGTAGCGTACAGGGCAAGGACCAGGTCCAGTGAGACCTGCCCTGTCCACCTCCACTCAGGCTTGCTGGCTCTAGAAGTGTCAAGGTGAGGGAATAAGCACCCTCCAGGGAACAAGAAGCCTTGGTTAATGAGTCCCCTACAACCAATCCTCTCCTTGCACCCACTAGAGTCAAAAGAGAAAGACTGCTTGCTTTTCCATGGTCATTAGTGTCCCTTCGCCATGCTGCACTGGCTTCTAGGAGATCATCTCTTTCACAGAAAGCTGAGGGTGGCAGGATGGTGTGATGAAAAGCTGCTGAAATGTACTTTTTAATAAGAAAATGAAGTGTTTTCCATTGCGGTATGATTACTTTTTTTTTTTTTCTCTCGAATTCAGCAAAAAAAGAGGAAACAAAAAGAGGAACATGTGTTCATTTGTTGTAACTGGAGTTTGTGAAACAAGGTCTTCTTGAGAAAGCTACCAAACACTCATTTCAAAGAATATGGACGTTTTGGCATCCAAATATTGTAGCATGTCCAGAATATAATTAGCTCCTGAAGTGGTTTGAACTTGTAAATATGTCTTTAGATCATAAACTGGTCCAGTAGCTATGCAGAGCTTTAAAGCTGACTCTTGGAAAAACAAGGCTTGGAAAGAGAGCTCAAGCCACAATAGACATACACTAGGACCCGAGAGATTTTTTTTCATGCATATGGTTCATCTATTTACATATTTTACTGTAACCTTTTCAAAACCCTTGTACCTCGGGCAGTGGATGAGATTACCCTTAGAACAATATAGGTAATCGGGGATGGTTTGAGCTTTTTAGCTGCCAGTATATATTTCATTCACAATTTAGGCTTTAATTTTCACCAAGCAAGTGAGAAAAAATGAGAAACATCTGCATCTGTGTAGTAACTGTCAGAGGACCTTAGATGCATCATTGAAATTAAATCTCAACAGGCCTGCAAGTGAGGCTGGAGGACGCATTCTCTGTTGGGTAAACTAAGGTACAAAGAGGTGAAATGATTTTCTGCAAATGGGCTCAGTAGCAAAAACTGAAAGAAGAACCCAAAAGACACAAAGGATATTCCTGCTTCTCTCTTCTGACTTCTCAAATATACTCTCCAGGCATGTGAGAAGAGATTCAGATCAAACAAGAGCTGATCCAGACCATTGCCCAAAACCTAAGTAGTTAAAGTCTGTACAGTGCTTTCAAAGTATAAAGTACACTATAAGTGCTAAGTATTATTATTACTTTGAATCAAACAAAACCCAAACCTGCTCGAAAGGTTCAAAAATATTTGCTTAACTTTTATGTATTTATTTTAAATTCTGGCTTGACTCTGCGCTTCCTGTTGTCTCCTGGGACTGAAAAGTGCAGAGACTCCAATGCCACAAGGTGGCTGTGCTAGCAGTATTTCTGGCTTGGCTGGAGCCGAGGAGCTCTGAAAGTCTCACATGAAAGCCGTCTGTGTGACTCTCCACAGACAGCTTAATCCACCTGAAAAGAGGCGGGTGAGGCATTTGCTGCAGGAAAAGCCCCCACTGAAGTCAGAACACGCTGCAGACGGGCAGCCAGGATGGTATTATACTTTCCCGTCAGGAGCTGCAATTGTGGAGGTAACTCTTCCCAGAACAGGAAGATGAGCACTGGGGTTTTCCAAAGAGCCTAGATGACTTAGGGACATAGTTACCTTTGATGGCTTCCTTGAATTAGGGGTTTTAAGACTCTCAAGCAAGCTGTGATCGATGACTCCTAGCCAGCCAGCATACCTTTTGGAGAGGGGAAGGGAAGAGTATCATCTGCACGAGACAACCTCTCCTGCAATTAGTCACATCATCACAACGTCTATCTGCTTTCCTCATTTGATAGCAGACTGTTCGGTTCACCTCTGAGATTTGTATTGCTGTTTGAAGTCGGATTGAGTCTATTAACCTCTTAAATGCTTCTGGCCCTACCTGGCAGAACTGCACGCTACACTGATTTCGGTGGAATGCCAGTAAAATGTTGGCAAAGGAACAGATGCTGTTGGGACCCAACAGAGAAGTGGTTAGCCGCATGTACGTTGTTCAACGCAGCAGCCTGAAAGCTCATATTGTGAGAAGCATTTTTCACCATGTGTAAAGTCTGACACATATTTCAAAGGAAAGCTTTTAATTACAGTTGGCAGGTCTGCCCCCACGCCTGAAAAGTGACTTAATTTCTGACCCCAGCAGCCGAAGAGTCCGTAAATCAGGCTGCCGTTGCAGTATTAATTCAAATAAAGAGCTGCAGCTTTATTGCCTGCAAAGGGTTCCTACGTGGGCTGAGCGTGACCCACCAAAATGACTGTTGGGCTAAGGACTGTAAGATAAGTGGCTTGAAATAATTTACTTTGTGCCTTGGTTTCCTCATCTGCAGAATAGGAGAAAGAGTACTTCCATTCTTATGAAGTGCTGGTGGACCTAACAGTGAACCCCCCTCCCCTAGCTACTATTAATTACAGTGACTGCAGGTGACAGGAGCCACAGATATGTCCTAACTGTAAAGCTGGGTCCATATTTGCCTTTAGACTGTCTCTGAGTTCAGAAATGTTTCAACTCGAGGTTTTAGTTCAGCCCAGTAATGTCCCAGCCAGGACTGAAACGGAACCTGGGTTTACCCAGAAGTTTGGAGAAGAAGAATTCAACTCAGGATGTCGTTGCCATGGGATGAAGGACAACCACTTTGCAACACAGCAACCCTCCATCCAAAGTTAGGTCAGTACCAAACCAAGCCCTATTTGCCTTGTTGCTCAGAAAAGTGCGCGTTCACTCAGTATGGCACCTCTCTGCACTTCATGCTTAAGCTTCAGCAAACACAGCACGATTCAGAGATCTCATGCTAATGAGAACTTAGACCCTTTTTATCAGACATAAAAGGAAACCCAACTTTTGGATTATTTAACTAAAAGAAGCTGAAATTGAGCTAGTCTTTTTTAAGGTATCCAGCTCAGCAAGCCAGAAAGTTCAGAGGATTTTGGACAAGCCATGCAGAGACTGACAGACAGCTTGGTAAAACTAGGTGATGGTGTGCAAGGGGTCTAGGAGCCCAGCCTGCCCTGGAGACTGCACCAAGGGGGACCTTGGCTGTACCCAAGGAGCTGTATACCTTGAGCCTGTGCCCGTGCTTGTGTTTTGCGGGAAAACAGCGGTGAAGACTGATGCTCTCTGCCTGCCATCACAGTTGTGCCACTTTAGGCAGCCCAGCTCTTCCCTAAGCACAGCTGCAGGGAGGCCTCCCAGCAGCATGGGTGTTCTAGGACAAGGGATATGCTGAATCTGGAGATGCCAGGGGCTGTAGCCTGCAAAGCTGTGACTGGTACCATGTGACCATGAGTGGTGATTTTCAAGTGAAGGGTACCAGAAGTACTGGATTATGAAGGGCTAGGGCTAGTTTCAGTTTCTCCAGCTTTTCTCCCTTCCCTTTTCCAAACCTGTCTAACAGTTGGTCTCCAGAGATGAGGACAGTCAAGGAGTATTGCCCATCTGTGCTCTGCCTTGGCTTGTAATTCATGTGCAGCGGGGGATAAGCAGGCACCAGACCCCTGCTTTCACCCTCCCACAGACCATTTATTTTAGAGGAGAGGAGGGATGTAGCATGGTAAACACGGGGAGACAGAACTGCCAAGAAATAAGAACTGGCTGAGAGAGAAAGGGAAGAAGAATTCCTCCTGGTGGTCATCACAGTAGGGTGATACGGTTTCGTTATTATCTCAGGAAGGAAGTATCAACGCACAGAGCAAGATCAACTGTCCAGCTGCAACACCTGGACACCACAGTCATTTTCACCAGTGATCAGGTGATAAATTTGGCTTCTGGGCTACTGCTGAGTATCTTTCCAACCTCGGTTCCTCCAAGACAAAAAGACTGGCATCGCACAAAGCCCTCTGGAGGATTTTGCACTCTGGCAGTGGTGTATGTGTCCTTCTGTGTGTATATATATATGTATACACACACACTCCTCAGGCACAGGTTTCCATAAATAACCGCCTGTCAGCGTTCCACTTGAAGTGATGAGTTTGCTCCTTAGCTCACAACTGTGCAGAGCAGAGTGGCTTGCTTACATGCGCTTGTTCAGCTAGGCACTCGGACCCAGATGGATTACAGCATGTACTTACTCTGAGGCTGCTTTGTTTCTTCTCTTTTGGCTTTTCCCAGAACCACCATGATGGTAGGCACCATCTGGTCCTGAAGGATTTTAAAAGGTGTCAGTAAGGAGCTGGGTGGACAGTGAGATTTTGCTGATGATGGTAAAGGATTAGCTAAATTTACAGATAGTACAGATAGTTTTGAAATCCATAGCCTGTGCAGATATTTGGGCACTTAACATAAATATTTTTTCCATGCATGTGCAAAAAAAAAGAAGTTAATTTCACAGTTGAGGTGCATCATCGCTGTCTCTGTAGGAGCAGTGGGTTTGTGTGCTGGATGTGGATCCCAGCTCCCTTGCCCAAGGTGATAGGGCTCTGAGCGCCAACAAGCATCACTGGGAGCCCTTTGGGGCAGAAACGTTGCTTTTCTTCTCCTTGGTATGTTGCACTTCCCAGTGACTAGGCCCAGTTAAATGGTGTCTCAGCAGAAACTAGAGGGCATTCCTACTTATTGCTTGCATGAATCCTATATACAGGAGCTGGAAGCGACCGTCATAAATATTTGTGACAGATGCTGCCCAGTGACAGTACATGAAAAGGGTGTGAACTTAAATTTGTAATTAAAACTCTGTGAGTCCATGTGAGAAAGAAAAAAACCTTTTCAGTTAGGACAGTGAAACTAACTCCGCATGGTCCAGTTTTTTTTAACATAATCACACTTTGACCAAGTTAATTCCATGGTTTCCAAATGTGCTAATACCCAAATAAATGATCTAAACCAAAACTAACCATTTATACCTTGCTGAAGCCTTTTTGCAATAGCTGACACCCAAAACTATTCCTGTTGAAAGATTCCAGTAAATAATATCAACAAAACAAGAAATAAAAGTCAGTGTGGACAACACTGTCTTAAATCACTGCAGCAACAATTAATCTTGTGATGAACACCCTAGATAAGGGGTAGGTACTGAGAATAAACCAGAGTTCCTCAAATATCAGTACAGCATGCAAATAATTTAGGAGAGAAGCTACATTCAATAACTTGTTTATTATAACAAATCCAGTATGACTTCACGCTAAAATGTTTGGTGGGTGTAATTCTCTTCTAGCTGAATATTCTGAAGTTTATATGAGAAGCTGAGTTTTTTTTGGTTTGAGCTTTCACCATTCCACAGGCAGATGTAGCTATGCACTGACACCACTAGGACAATAACAATGATTTAACATGATAGTAACAGCAATATAGTCAAAGCTTCATCAGAATTTCCATTTTAAACTTTGTTTATTTAAAAATAATATTTCAACCAGTTAAAACTGCATCAAGCACAAACCTGGCATTTGTGGTCAGCCTGGATGCCTGGATGTAATTACTTTCTTTTATACAAAAAAAAAAAACCAAACCCAAAACCCCAAAAACAAGTTACTTGATTTTTTTCATTATTTTCAAAAGCATTTTTTTCTTTGTTGTTGTTGTTATTGCTGCCATTGTCCAGATGAAAGAAGTTTAATCTTAAACAACATGGTTTTGCAACCACGCTGTCCGTAAAGAAAACAAATTACTCCTGGCATTAAAAACAGATGAGCAATCTAGGCCTGCACGAAGCTGATCCCGTGGCCTTGAGATCAATGGAGCTTTGTTATCTGCACCACTAGATGTGACAGCAGCCCTGTGCTGTGGGAGATGCAGGAGCTGAGCTCCCAGTACGCATCCCCATCCGTGCAACACTCCTGGAGGACACGGGATGGGGCTAAGACCACCATTCCCAAACTGCTGCAGAGAAAGGAGGAAGTCCCCAGTGCTGGGTAATGATTTTGTCTGCACATCAGTACCACACCCCTAAACTCAACACGCAGCAGATATATCCTGCTGCTCTTCCTGGCCCTCTCAAAAAAAATATAATTCCAAACACAGGGTGCAAGCTTGGAAGTGGCTTGGCTGTGGGGTCCAACTCGCAGCATTGCTCATAAGGAGATAGACTCTAATTCTGCATCGGAATTTGTTGAATTTTTGGAAAAGTTCACAATTGGCCTAATCTTTCAAGCATATATCTATTATACCTTCCCAGAAAGGAAAAAGAACAAAACCTGACATCAAAATGAAGCCAAGACTGAGAACATGTATCCACACTCAGAGGATAAACAGCCCAACATGGTCATATAGTTACCCTAACTTAAGCATTACAAACCCCAGTTAAGGCTGCACTCACAACAAATCCAAATGAGTTAAGCGAAAAAAGGAAGGGCAAAACTACCCAGGCAACATTAATCCTCTCCTCAGATCAAGTCAGATGGTTATTTTGGAGTTTCTGACCTTAAATGAGAATGAATTGATTTTTAAAAGCCTCATTCCTTTTTTTTTTTAAATTGACCCCCTTTTTTCCTTTCTGTGTGTCCGGACTTCAGGGAAGAATTGAGACTCTTCAGGTACCTTGAAAGTATTTACTACCTCTGAAGCATAACTTTAATTTTGATTTACCAGAGTTTAAAAAGTTGGTTTGGAGACGATCGCAACAATTGTGTGAAATGTACAAACTTCGAGCTCAGATGACTCTCTTTTATGCTTGATTTGTGATTTAGTAGCAGCATATTAAAGTGTTGATGCTTCTAAATACAACTGAAATATTTTCTTTTCATAAGGCTGTTTAATAAATAACAAAACTCCATAGAAGCAAGTGGGAAGCTTGCCTCATTGATTTTAATGGGTATTTGTTTCCCAAGAAGAATTTGCTGGTTCAGTATTTTCCTAGTTGTGGAAAAACAATTTGCGTGGAAAACAGATCTGACATACTCGGGCTTTTGATGCTGCAGAAAGAGTGAAAAACAGATTTTGGGACAGCCCTTCATGTGAGGCTGCAGAAAGTCAGCAGTCCTTTGCCATGACGACCACGGCATTTGTCGAACTGGCAGCGAACACAGGCAAGTTTGTGGGAGACCATCATGGGACATAGAGCAGAATTCATGCTTTCAGGAGGAAATTGCCCTTTTTTTCACACAGCTGGTAAGCTCAGGGCTGCAAGACCATGTCTGGGAGGAGTTGGGCATGGACATGGGTAGGGAGAGACAAAACATGTTCTCCCCTCCTCCCCTCATCAACCCCTGTTTGACCACACAGGTCAGACATTCCACTGGGTCTCCTGAGGCATCGGAGGGACCATTTCCTTCTCTCATTTCAGACCAGCCTGGAGCACACAGTGCTCCAGGTCTTGGGCTTGGGGATGAAATACTGACAGAAGCTGCTTAAAACTTTTCAGGGCTTCCAAGGCCTAATTTTCATAGGAAAGGAACAAAATTGCTCATCACCATGACATTGCATAACATTGTGTAACACGCTCTGGAAACAATCCTCCTCTCAGCCCTGAATGATGTGGTTGCTGATGTGTTCGGTGATAATCGCATCTTTCCGTGGACAGCTCTGGCAACAGCCACACTGCCGCCTCTCCTAACCAGCACGTCAAGACCCATCCTGCTGATTTCTGTGGACTAACTGCTTCTGTCATCTCTCTTTGCCCTCCTGCCTCCCCGGATAGAAACATGACCATGACTTGTGCCACACCAACGATATGTCTATGGCTTTTCTGGTGCCAACTGGCAGCAGTTTCCTTCTCAATTTGTACTTACTCATCCTTTAGCTGAGTAAGGACCTCAGACAAACACCAAAGCCCGGCAGAAGCAGCCTTCCTTGGACACCAGCCATCTCAGTCTCCTCACTGCCACGTTGGCATCACCCCTCACTGCTCCCTTGACATGAGCAGGAGCCCCACGGCTGCTCTGGCCCATCGCAGCCCCAATCCAGGCATGTACCTATGCATATTCAGGACACCAGCATGGTCCTCTCCATCAGATTCAAGGACAAACCCACCAAGTGGAGCAATGCTCCTGCCTGCAGAGCTCCACTTCCATCCACCGGCACAGCTGACACCACCACTCCCATTTTCCAAGGGTTTGTACTTTTAGGCAACTCTTCCTTTCATTGCAACATCTTTTATTTCATTTAAGACTTAGGAAATAACACCGGTGTGGTAGATGGTGGACAGAAGCAGAAAAGATGGGCAGAACTTCATAACCTTTGGACTTCTTTCAGATTTGCAACCCAGGGGAGCTTTTCTGATATTGTTTTCATACTCTGTGTAGCTGGAAAAGTGAAATTCTTCTGAATGAGCAAGATGAGGAACATACTTAGCTCTGACGATGCTGGGAAAACTCTGGGTTTATTTTTGTCCACACATATAATTTCTGGCCAGAAAAAAAAATTGCCTCAAGTGTTCTGAGTATGTGAGTTTCTTATCTACTATTAGAAAACATAAGCACTGGCAGGAGAAAGCAGACTTTCTTCATTAGGTGCCAGAATATTTAACCTAGGTTCCTCAATATTGGAAAAAGTAGTCAGAAGAAAAACAAGAAAAGTCATTATCTGATTTTTTTCTCCTTTTTAATAACCTTTTCAGTAGCACAATGCATTCAAAGCTAGGCACATTTCCTTCAGTGTAATACGGTCTCAAGACATGATTTAGATGGAAAATTTAAGTAAGATTAATGCAATTTATTATCCGCCAGGATATCCCTACAAACCACACTGCTTGGCTGAATTTTTGATTCTCAATCTAATATTTCAGATGAGATTTCCAGACGGGTATCTTATTCCTCTATTAGTTTAGTGAGGGTGATATAGAGTTTGTAAAACAGGAGAGGTTAAGCTAGTTTTAACACTTGATTAATCATTTAAATTACTTTGTTACTGTTTGAATCCATTGACTTTTGTTTACCAAGCAACTCCCTGAAACCCAAAGCCAACAAAAACGGCAGGCAGCTTTCCAAGTTGTTAATTTATTCAATGAGTTCTTCAAAGGAGTTCTAAAAGGGGAAAAAAGGAGCAAATTTATAGTTGCATTGAAAGGGTAGAGCAATTCTTGTTCATTACTTGCTAAAAATGTCTAGGTTTTTATGACTCAGAAAAAAAAGCCAATATTCAAATATGCTGGCCAGCTCCTGGAGACATATATTTTTTAAGCAAATCAAACAAGTACTTAATAGCGCCTGACTGCGTGTTCATACAAATGCTGATTGAAATAAAACCAACTCGTGTGACAAGCCACACTTTCCTCTGCTTTTTATGTGCAACTGTGACTTCATCTGAAGCAAGATTCTATTCTCCTGAAGGAAAATGTGAGCACTTTCAGCGGGAGCAGGATCAGACCCGTAGGAAGTCAAGAGCACAAGGACAAAGCTTTTTCAAAAGCAAGTATGAATGGGTGATTAAAAAGCCCCCTTCAGTTACACAATGTACGTGTGTACAGTTTGCAATTGTCCACTGGGGAAAGAAAAAAAAATATCTCAAGCCCTAAATAATGAAAAAAAGACTAGCTTTCTATTCTGCATATTACAAAGTCTGAGTTCGGTAAATTGATTACAATTTCTTTAGAGGGACCTATCAGGAATAAACCACTAAGCCTTAGACATAAATTTGAATTCCAGAGTCTCCAGCTAACCCAGCTCATAAATGAATTCCTAAATGCTGACTGTGCCAGAAGACCCAGCACTGCAAAACCACTTGGCAGAAGCCATTAGTTTCAATGAGATGAACTGCTCTATTTAGCTCTCATTCAAAACTTTACAGAAATGCCAGATTTCCATAAACACAGGTTTCCTTGAATTTCCAGGGCTTTGATTAACTGGTAGATGAGGGTGTCTTACAAATATAGATTTGTATGCAGAGTTCAGCTCAGAAGGCATGAGAGGCTGGAAACGGACTATAGGCTTTTCTTTCTTTCTTACTTTTTCTCTTCCTGACCTAACAGAAAGCAGGAAAACTCCTTTAGAATATTTTGGAGCTGAGGCTTTAATAATTAATAATTATTCTGTGGTTTAACACTGTTGTAGATCATTTTCCTGCCATTTATATCATTGTGTGTTAAGCTTTTTATGACAGATTAATATCCTTCAGCTTTTATAGTATGGTTTTAAAGTCTTGAAGCAATAAAAGACTAAAAGAAAAAGAAAAAAAACCCCACACTCATTTTTTCCCTTAAAAAAATTAATCAATTTGTGGAATCTATTAAAGGCAAAGGCTACCTCTTTTACAAGGGAAAACATTTTAATTTTGCTATTTCTTCTACTTACCTGCACTTTTCATGACCCACCCATCAGTCAATCACATGGAGACCAGCAATGCTTTTAGATACATTTGAATTTATGATCATTCTGGCTATGTGAGAAGGTTGGTGGTGGGTTTTTTTGTGTGTGTGTGTGTGTGCATTCTAGGTATTGGGCCAGATTATGGACCAATACCTTTTATGGTCTGGATGTAGCAGCCCTACAGATGAGAAGATCAAGTCTCTCTCTCTCTCTCCTCCCTCCTCCTCTCCCATTTTTTCCCTCCATGAGCAAATGTTCCTAAAAAACATGTAACCTCTATACTACTATGGCGATCATCATAAATCCGTTAATAAATTGCACTGCTAGTGAGAGTGCAAAAACTGCACAGATAATAACATGCAACTATGGTTTATTAACCTTAAACCCTCTTAAATCAGTCATAGAACCATAGCAGCCAAGAAAACTATTGTGGTCAAACGCCATGAACTCTAGCTTGCTTTTAACACCAGGAATATTTCCCCTCTTCTCCAGCTTTTCTACAATATCTCTCTTCCCAACCAGAGTTTGTATAATAAAAATTATAGTTTATGTGCATGTTTTTTGGTTAAGCTCCGAGAGTCTGATTCAGCACTTTTTTTTCTTCACTTTTTTTTTTTTTTTAAAAAGGTTGACTGTGTGGGTGCTGAGCCATGGAGCCTGTGTGTGGCCCCGCGGCTTGGCGCCCACACAGTGGAGTCCTGCTACAGCTGGCAAAAACTGCTGGGATTTCATAGCTGTAAAGCACTACGTTAGGCCTTTGGCATTACCCCACCCTTCCTGAGCACTGCCTTTGAATAAGCCCGTATCCTTTAGCCATCTATGGAATACGGGCTTTCCAGTGTATTCTGTTTGGCCAACGAATGAAAAAGGTTACTGAAGCCTGTACGTGCAGAAATAAATGTGGTCTAGCTTTTAATTGAGAGTTCCCCTCATTTACCATTGGCTTTTCCTATGGGACTTGCTACCAAGAAGCTGAATTTGGGTATAAGTGATTGACGGGCATTGTTGTGTTGAGGGAGGTGAATTCAGCCAGTGAGGAGAATACTGCCACTGGAAAATGTAACCAAAGCAAGCATAGTGGAATCAATGCAAGTCTGAAGGCAAAACTAAAGAGTTTTAACTCTTTGGTATAACCAAAATATACAGATGATGTTAAGATGCCGAAGACATAAAAAGAACCGAGTCCAGCCCTCAAACTTAGGCAACAACAAATGATAGTACTGAAAATGAGCTGTAATGTGAGGTTTTCAGGAACTCCAGAAATGAGCTGAGCAATTTGATCTCAAATAGGATGGAAATGTAATGTTTACAGAGCACTTAAGAGTCATGACACATACTGGAGTACAAAATCTATTTCTCAAATATTCAAACTTCAGGTTGGGATAAACATCATATTGAGTATAAACTTCAGTTTGACTATTTAAACTCTACAATCCTATTTACCAAAGAATAACTAGTGAAATAGGAAAAAAAACCTTAAACCCAAACCCCAAAGATAATTTACTGCTGTTGTACTATTTCTCCTTACAGAAAAATGTAACAGGAAGAAACCACTGAAACATAGTTTAGGTCTGAAGAACCGTGTTTCTTGAGTATCTGCAAATCTATGAACATCCTGCTTCTTTGACTGGTTTCTGTGAGCCCTAAAGCCTCAGCTTTGGTGAGAGGCCACACACAGATCACAGGCCGTATAGGAGAAACCTTGATCTCTCACTTGGCATGACACAGGCCGTCTGTCCATTTGGGAATCAGTGTCTGAAATCCAGCAGCAAACCTTGTCTTTCATAAGAGAAATGGGCTATCTTGTCTTCTAAAACAGAGTCAAAACAAGAGTCCTGTTTCTGTAGCCAACAGGCTGCTGTGTAGAGCGCTCAGGCCAGGGACCACCAGAGGAGTGCTTTCCTCCCCTGGGTAAGACAACAACCTATGCTGCCTACAGACCCCAGGAGCAACCTCAACGAAGATGCTGAGCTTTGTTGTAACAGTGAGAGTGTGACAGTTCAGGAGTTAGGCTGATCTAGGTGCCAAAGGGCTAGGACATGGAAGGGGAAAGTGTAATCTCTGCCCTGAGAGCCGGCTACATGTTTTCCAGTGACAGTTTCACTTACAGGGCACTGCCACAGGCATGCTTGGGAGCATTGTCAATCCTTTATTAGCTGGTAAAATTAGTTGGCTCTGCATTGTGGAAGCAATGAGCCTTGAGAGGGTCTTTGAAGGGGTTTGAGAAAAGGAGTAATGTTTTCTCCAATAAGCAGAAATGTGTGGGATATCATCATCACACTGTACAGCGTATCATCTATACCATCCACAGGTAGCATAGATACTGCAGGCACAGAGTAGCTTCAATTTTCTTGACAGGGATTTTGTGCCTCCCCAGGGTTAGGATGATTATGGGAGGCTTGCGCAGAGTGGAGGGAGCGGAGAAGCGGCCGCGTACAATGCCAAACGAGCACTTTATTCACTTTGTGTCTTAAATCTCAGTGCCCTGCCAGCTGCAGTCCCTCCCAAACTTAGGGCCACCAAAACCTCTGCTGTGTGCGGTGCTCAGCACTGTGCAGTGTCAGAACAGGCAGCAGAGAAAATGACCCAACCAGGCAATGCGATCCCATGGCGCCTGGTTTACCAACCGAGCCTTACTAGTCGCCTCTGACTCCAGAAGAGGATTTTTTATATGGTTTCTTGGTTTTGGAAAGATGTTGGTGGCAATAAGTAATTCTTATGGTGGAAGTGCTCCAATCCTGGTTGTGCTGCACATGTTATGGGCAGGCATGCAAGCACAGAGGCACACACACACGGAGATGCAAACCCATCAGCGGGGTATTCGTTTGAGATGGAGCCGTGGGATGTAGCTCACAGTTTGAAAGAGAGGCAGGGATGTTTTCTCATGTAAAGCACACTAAAAAAATCCTTCAGTAAAATTCACACGCAGATTGGTCCATTTAGAAAAGGTTCCTAATTAAAAAAAAAAAAAAACATTATCAGTTTTTCTTGCCCATTTGAGTATCTGAGGAATTCTGCCAAGAACTTTCATTTCAGATAATGAATTCCAAGCCCCCACTATCAGTGTGGAGAAATTAATACCCTCTGTTCATATTTTTGCCAAGATCAAAAATGTGGAAAATGCTCAAACCACACCTGTTTCGGTTCTACAACACATACACTTCTGCTTGCCAGCTCTCTAGCTGATAAAATTAGTTGGGGGATTTCTGATCTTTCTTTTTTTTTTCTATTTTGTTTTCATTGCAAGGCTGTTAGAGGACAGCAGTAGCAAGGGTATGAGGTTAGCTCACAGGGATGTGAGAGGGAAAGCAGAAACCCTTTAAATCTCCAGCAGCAGTTACACAGAGGAGGATTTGGCTCTCATATTGAATTAGCTAGCTAGTGTGAGGGTGCCACGGCTGGATTTCTGATCTTTCTTTTTTTTTTCTATTTTGTTTTCATTGCAAGGCTGTTAGAGGACAGCAGTAGCAAGGGTATGAGGTTAGCTCACAGGGATGTGAGAGGGAAAGCAGAAACCCTTTAAATCTCCAGCAGCAGTTACACAGAGGAGGATTTGGCTCTCATATTGAATTAGCTAGCTAGTGTGAGGGTGCCACGGCTGTG
>NW_010225264.1:49897-92755 GCF_000690775.1 Eurypyga helias | reverse complement strand
GAACCAAAATGGGTTTGCCCAATTCTTCTTTGAGGTATTGTCTGGTGGGGCTTGGCACAGCACCTGAGACTGCCCATGTTGTAAAGCAGGATGGAGAAGGAGATTTTTTTGAAATAAAACGTCTTAATCAGTTGAATGCTCAGTGGAAGAGACTGCAAGGTTGATGACAAATGGTGGTATGTCACTCAGATGCTTAAGGGAAATTGATGCTTCTGGCTACATGGCAGCAGTATTCTTCAGTGCCTTTTCTTCTCAGGAATGCAAAATTGAATTTAAAAATTACCCTGTTATTATACTATCAGTCAAGTGGAGAATCACCCCGTTAGCACCTTGGAGTGCTGCTCAGTATTTGGCCAACTGGCCAACCACTCACCTTTCATTCTTCTAGTGATCAGTAAAATCTCCCTGGAGATTTGGAGGTTTGGTCACCGGATTTGTGCAACCTGTGTGCTGCATTATGTAACAACCAGGACTTGTTATGTCCTCCTCCTAAATATAATATTAAATGTCCTGGCTGTTTAAAATTTAAGCTACAAAGCAAAAATTTTATACAACTCTTTTTCCAGTTATCTGTAATTATTTTGTCCTTCTTTCCACAGATTTTCTGGGTTTTTTAGCATAAAATCTGGTTAAGGATGCACTGAAATGCACAACGACAAGGAGGCATATTAACTAATGAATTAAAGTTTATCTAGTTTAATTAAAGTTTATCCAGTACCTGAAGCGGGCCTACAAGGAAGCTGGGAGGGGACTTTTTACAAGGGCCTGTAGTGACAGGACAAGGGGTAATGGGTTTAAACTGAAAGCGGGCAGGTTTAGATTAGATATCAGGAAGAAGTTCTTCATGGAGAAGGTGGTGAGGCACTGGAACAGGTTGCCCAGAGAAGCTGTGGATGCCCCATCCCTGGAAGTGTTCAAGGCCAGGCTGGATGAGGCTTTGAGCAACCTGGTCTAGCAGAAGGTGTCCCTGCCCATGGCAGGGGGGTTGGAACTAGATGGTCTGTAAGGGCCCTTTCAACCCAAACCATTCTGTGATTCTATGATTCTATGATCTATATTACACTAACAACATAGATTACAAAGCCAGTATTTCTGCTGCAGAAATATGCATAAAAACAGTTTCAGAAAAAGAAATAACTTTCTTGGGAAAAGATGTTTTTATTTTGGAAATTGCTGTCTTTGGTTTGGTATTCTGTCTGGTGAAAACAGAGCTCTCCTTCACTTCAGTGAAGTTCTCATTCTCAGCAATTTTCACAGTGGTGATGTGGTTTACCTTCTCCAATGGCAGACACCTTTTAAAATCTTTAAATAAAACCACAAGATACTTCTTGCTGTCCTCCACAAACAACCCCTTTCATTTAGTTTGCATCGAAATTAACAATAAAAATAATGAAACTCACAGGTTACACAAATCTGTTAGAGATCCACTTCAAGGTGCTTTGTGAAAAGAAATTTATTAAATGGAGAAGTCTGCTTACTGTGAAACATTGGAGGCAAACTGGGGAGCATCAGTACAATGGAATTATAATGGCAAGGGAGACATATTTTTGCAGAATGGTTTTCAAATGCTATTGGTGTTTGAATTTGGGAAGTTCAGGTTTAAGGAAGAACAGCTCTAAGACTCAAACCCAAACCGTATTTGTGTTCTTTAATGTTTATTCCTCAAACTAGCAGGTTTTTTTCTTTTATAGCCTGAGAAACTGAGTCCCAGTGTCTCTTCAATGTCTCCCCAAAACAGTTAATTTGGAAATATCCAAAGGAGACTTTAGTTGCTGTTGCAAGCTAATGAGTTTGGGGCTGGGTGAGTGATGATGTTTGCAGATATTTAATAGACTGCATACACATCTGGCTAGTTCTTTTTCCTGAAACACAGAGATTTCTGCAGTCAGCCATTTCTCCTGAGTAATCAAAAGAGGAGTTTAGAGCACCTAGCCTCCCTGTCCATGTCTATATGATGGTGACTTCTTTTTGGGCCCTGATGCCTAGTTGGCTCTTTACACAATTCAGTACATTGCATGCTGTATTATATTGTGTAATTTTTGAAAGTCTGAATTTCATGTAGTAGTAGTCAAAAGACTTAAAATGTCTGTTACATTTATGCAGTCACTTTTATCAAGTAAGTTTATAATCTCACCAGAGGATGAAATCAGATCTGTCCAAGGAGACTGATTGTTCATAAACCATTGTTGACTAGCATTATTTCTTTTCCAGTCCTTTACTTCTTCTTTGATTATATCTCATGTCAGTTTTATTCCTGGTTCTGCAATTGGAAACCCACAATAACAGTGCTATAATATTTCACAAATCTGCTCACGGTCAGCTCTCTTGTTGATTCAAACTGTGAGCATTCAGCTTTTTTATCTTCCTTTTTTTTCTCCCACCCCCTTGCAAAATAGGCAGAAAACATTGAAGTTATCCAAGTAATTTAGGAGTCTTGTTAAAAATGCACATAGAACCAAAGCAGAACCCTTTGTGCAGGCATACAGAGCTGAGTTATGGCAGCGTAACAATTCACCACCCTTGACAAGCTGTCTGTGCTTGATGGCTGTGCACCGCGACTGCGACGGGGTTGTCCTGGGGTTAGATTTACACTATACGAATAGGATGATCTCTCAGCCTAAACATTCAAAGGTAGTTATAGTTCATTGACTGAGGAATGGCAACTTCTTATGGTGTTGCCATGACTTTGTGTTACATCCCCAACAGGGAGTCACAGGATCCTAAGTCCCTTAGGTCCATTAAAATTATATCCACTGCCTCTGTCATCGATCCAAACATACGTACACATCTACACACACGCATATACCCTCGTTTCCATTGACAATCAGTCAGGCTGTGTAGCATAAAGCTCTGTTAGCCTCCTGTACTCAACAGGTGTGTCTACAGCCCAGCAAAGCACGCACTACACTGTCTGCACAACCAGATGATATCCAGACATCTTCTGCATATGCATCATGTTTACCAGAATTGTGAAAATCACAGTGGTACTTAATTCTTCCCCTTCGTGCCCGCCCCTCTGCCCCCCCGCCCCGTTTTCCTTCTTTCCCAGCTATTTATGCAAACAACATTTTGAAAAACATACAGAAGACTATTCTTTCCTGGCAAAAGTGGGCTCTTTTTTTTTTTTTTATTATTTGCTATTGTTTCAGGAATGCTTTTGCACTTAACACCTCCATGAACTTTTTTTGTGACAGAGTATCTCATCTGGAAGGTCCATTCAGAGGTGGCTGGCTGGCGTGCCAAATGCAGGCTCCAAACACTATCTTCCCCAGGTGCTAAATTACCTTTCCTGATAGGCTGAGCTAAATCTGGGGAGGTGTTTGGATTAGGCTTGAAGGGTACACTCAGATCCCAGCCATTCCCTCTTCCGGACACCCAATAGCCCTGTGAATAATCCAAACTGATAATGTCAGTCTTGAAAGGGAGTTGGTCTGAGAAAGCACTTTTCACTGCATTTTTCCTGAGCAGAGATCAAATGTGGATGTTCTAGGGGAAAAATAAAGACCAGAGATCCATGTGGAAAGTCAGGGTTGTGGATGCGCTCACTCCACAGCTCCCAGCGGTGTGCTTGCCTGCCAGGATAGGGTAACATATCAGTGTTCGCTTGAGCGCAGTCTTTGCTCTGGCACTTCGTATACAACTTTTTATGACTTCCAAGGGGGACCCCATGGCCCAAGATGCAGCATACAGGGGTCCAGCGGTATCCCAGCAGACCATGCTCCTCGGAGAGGATGGGCTGGCAGCGGCTGTGGGCAGGGGGAGCCAGGGGAGGGAAGAGTTAGCCTGCTCTAACAATGGTAGGAGCGTCGGAGAATGCTTTTGCTTTTCTGTAATTGTTTAGAGGACTAAAGGTGGCTGATTTCAGAAAGGATGCTATTTGACCCGCCTTGTCTAAAGAGCATTACTCCATTAAGAGGGAATTGTGTTGCACCTGACAAGAAACTCCACAAAGAAAATTAAATTTGCAGGGGTGTCAGATTGTAGTCATCTCTGGTCTGTGTGTGCATTGACCTGTCTGCACGTAAACTATGACACAATGGACTGTGAGCATCATGATGTGCTCAAGAAAACTGCACCACCGGGATACAGAAACAGACACTGTGGATAAGAACCAAGGGCCCTTTGGCACCTTCATGATGGCCAGTTACAGATGTCTAAGGGAGAGTTTCAACACATGTAACGCTGTGTCTCCCACAGGGCTTCTTCCCACCACCAGCGATCCCAGATCAGGCCCTCCCTGAGCCTGCTATGGTATCCTGCTGTGAGCCAGAGCCACTAAACCCTGCTGAGCTCCCTCTAGCCTCCCTTACTCACTCACTATTGAGGTGTGGTGCGATGCTGGTGTAGCTCAGCCAGGAGACTTCTGTCTTGAGGAGTGCTGGCAGCGTACTGGTGAGGGGACCCACCTGCCTGCCCCTTGTTCTACCTCTGCTCTCTGCCTCAGTCCAAGCCATCAGCTCTATGTCCTATCCCTCCCTCTGCTTCCCGTCACTGAGCACAGCACGGCACAGCAACCACCTGGGGCCAAACCCTGTGCCAGTTACCTGGCCCTTGGGTAGCGAGTCATGAAGACATCAGCAGAACCCAGCGCGTCCATGTGGGAAGAGATGTGATCGTTGCCCCTGAAACAGCAGCCCATCACCTTGGCATTTGCCCTAATTCTCTTTGCAAAAAAGAGACCGTTTTGCTTTTAAGAGACCGTTTTGCTTTTATTCTTTGTGTTTTGTACTCTGTTTTTGTTTCACTAGTGTTTCATGCTCTGATATAGATGTATTTCTCCAGAAAAGCTCCTGTGCATCAGAATTCCTGTTTTCATTTATGATCTTAAGGGAAAACATCTGTTGCTGTTGCTCCCTTACCATTTGTCTTCAGCTTTGCTTGTAACTGTTGTTTTACTTATGATATCATTGTTCTTTTCATATCCTCACTATCTTTCTGCACCGTATCTCCCTACCTCTGTGACAGGTCACATGCTGGTGTCAGTGTTTTCCAGGACAAAGTCTCATTCTTTATTTTTAGGAGGTGTTTAAGCTAATGTCTTGTCTGCTACTGGTCTTTGGGATTTTAGTGTTCTATTCTTTTGTTCCAGAGTAATCTTTCCCATCTGAAATAGTCCTGGAGAGGTAATCTGCTTCAAAATTTGAATCTTCTCATTTTTCTCTAAAATGGACAATTGCTGGACTTTCTGGTGTGGTTTTTAGATTCCTTAACTGTAGTATTGGTGTCTTGGTCCTGCTTGCTGATGGCTGTTGTAGGAAAATATTAAATACAAAACAGAGTCCCAGATTAATCTCATTTATGCTACTTCTCTATGTGTCTTGTCATATTTTTACAAAACCAGTGGAGAGAGAAAGAGGGCAACTGAGATCTTAAGTGAGTGAAATTGTCCTCATTTCTCTTTTGACTAAACCACCACCAAATTAAGTAGTGAAACCATAGTGCAACTGTGCTCCTAAGTAAAACAATTCAGGAAAAAGGTTAGAGTTAGATGTGTAGCAGTCAAACCACAGAGGGAAGATATGACCCTTAACAAGGGTGCCACTGAGGGGCTGATCAGCACAACGTCCCAACAGAATCTCTCTTCCATGTTTTACTCCAATAAAGGAAACGAAGGGAAATGACAGAAACAGAGAGCATAAAATCGCCAGTGTCAGCAGCTTAAGTCAATCCTAAATTACCTTTAAATGACTCTTTTCTTGAAATTAAATGGTGAATTCAATCCGATTCCTTGACACCTTAACTGCTACCACTGAGACCTGAACAAGCCACATACACTGAAATATTGCCTGAGCTTTCAATGAGTGATACAGACACTAATTTCCTTTCCAAGTATGTTACAAAGGGCTTAATATAATTAAGCTGCAATTGCCAGACACAGCTGACAGTGCATGACAAAATCTGACTCCCTTGGAAAAGATTGAAGGTCACCTGTAGAATAATGTGGGCAGTGTGGTACTTCTGTATTCCAGATAATAAAATACAGGAATTTGGTTTCAGGAAATGTAATGCAACTTTTTTAGGTGGACAGGCCTTAGCTGAGTATAAACGAAAAGACATTTGTTTGGAATAGGTAATATTGATACCACAGTTCTTTGCAAGATCAAGAGTAATGAAAGCAAGATCTTCCAAGACAGCTCATCTGCTGATCTCTGCATATCCCACATTCCCTTCAGCTGTCTGCTGTTCTCTAAAATTAAAAAGGACATGTCCTCTTCTGATTACAATGTGCTAGTTTACAAACCGTGTTATACCTGTCCTACATGGGGAATTGTCAAGTGTCACACTGCAGTGGCCTCAGCTCTGGATGAGCTGTAGGGTAAGATTTGGGTTTTGGCTTTGAAAATGAGCAAAGGCTTCACATGGGGTTTGAATTCCATCATTCTTAGCTCTCAGGGACTCTTTTCCTGTGAGATCAAATGCCTTGCAAGGCTGGTCTTTGTGTTATTTCCATCAGTAGATGCTGCTTGTGCTCTGCAGGCTCCCTCTAGTTCTGAATTCCACCCAGGATTCAAAGAACAGGAGTAGATCCAGATCCAGAAATGCTCATGGCAGTCCCTTTCTTCCTAAAGCAATGGGGAGAAAAGAATGACAAATGGTATTGCTGAGACCCAAGCCGGTCGCTGATCCTAGCATATAAAATGTTTCCCAGTAGTTCTAGGGATCTCCCAAAGCATTTATACAGGGTGTTTTAAAAATTCAAGTGTAAGTTGTGAATGAAAATGGATTTCTTCTCTGGATTTCTTAGATTCATAGGAAATGGAAAAAAAAATTAGTGTAAATCTTCGATGGACAATCCTTTTCCCTCTCATAGTCCTGCAAAATTCCACCTGAGAAAAAAACAAAACAAAACACACACACAAAAAAACCAACCAAAAAACAAAAAGCCACCGAACTTCCCATTTTTATCAAAACAAACCTATAAAGTCTTTTAAAGGATTTAAAAATATTTCAAGGGTAGAGACACCTGCATCCACTCAAAGAACCCCAGTTGAGTTAAAGACATAGATTCTGTGTTGTGGAAACTCAAGCCAAGTAGTGAACGATGCAAAAAACCCTCATTTAATTTCTTGGCTTCTGCTGTCTTATCAGAGTGTTCTGCCCAGCAGAACAGAGCCCTGTGAAAAATGTATATCCCCGAGTTCAAATGTGCAGTGTAAAACAATATCTAAAAGAAGTTAATTCCATTGCTTGTTTCTTAAATAGTTTTCAGTGCGAGAGATGGTTTTATAATCATGTGTCTATGATCAGAGACTTTTGGACAGACACCAAATCAAAACATCAGCAAAGAGAATGGGGTGATGTGGAAAACTGATTTATTCATTCATAGTCAATAAAGTAAGCATGCAGTAGCTGGATTGTAAATAGCACTGGGGAGAAGATTTATAAGACTTAACATGGGGAGACAGGTTTATCCCAGTTAAAAGCACATTTTAACTGGAAGAACTCTTCACCATGTTTAAAAAATGAGGCCTTGGGTGCAAGATGAAACCTGGGGCCTGTGTGAATTTGAAATGGGCAAAATATGTAATCTGCAACCATGTTTTAAATCTCTAAAGTAGAAAGTTAGAGTCGATCTGAATATGTAAAAAATAAAGATAAAAATTCTAAGCAAAATAAAACTAGGCCTCAGCAGGGGTATGTACTGTGCTTAAAACTTCCCTTTGCTCCAGATTGCTGTGTTTATAAATCTAAATTATATGTCCAGTGGGGAAAAGGGAAGTAAAACTGTTTCCAAATGAAAAAAGGACAAGTGATTCATTTCTGTTAAAATCATAATTGAAAGTACAGAACGTAGAAATGCTCTTGGTTTACTCTTGTTTTTATTTGTAATGTTTGCTTTGTTGCAGATCAAGAAACTGAATAAGAATCCATTTACCTCTATAAATCTTTCAGCTATTTGGAAAATAACACACATTGTGGGCTTTCTGTACCCTATAAAGTAGAGCTTCATCTTTACCAGGGATAAATGCACTTCCTTTGATTTCCTGATAGAACAGGCCATTCCAGTATTTCATTTATTAAACAAAAAATATCTTTATTGACTGTAGTGTATAAACAACCCCAGTGAAATCTAATGAGGTATTTCCCTTTGCAGCATGGCAAGGTTCAAATATGTGCATATGTGCAATAAGGAAAATAAAATTGACTCTGACAATCAGGTACCACAGTGAGCTTCTATCTTTGCAACAAATGTGCTCTAAATTCCAATGTGCTTTGACAATCACCATTTATTTCAGTGCATCCTCCCCAGACACTAATTCTTATGGGCCAAATCCCTGTCTCATGGAAGTCAGAGGGAGTTTTGCCATAGGTATCAGTGTTGGAAGGATTTGATCCTATGTTTAAAAGCAATCAGATGGATTCAAAATGAAAGGAAATGAATGTGCTTACCCCTTGAAGTTCCAAGGATGTGGAAAAAGCATACAAGTCTGGTATTTTTATTTTGAAGCTCTCACATGCTGACAGAGTATCAATTGCCCTTTACAACTTGAAGATGCCTCTTCAAGACCTTAACAGGCGATTTAGTGGTGCAGACAATTGTCTGTCTTCCAGTGCAACAACTCACGTTTGGCTCCCTAGGTATGACGTGCCATTCTGATAGCAAAATACTGTTCCCAGGAGCTCACCTGTGCTAGAGACTCTCACAGGGTTTTGGCTGGACATAGAATGGAGATACTTGGATCCAAAGACACCTGTTGTACCAATGAGTGGATAAGACCCCTTCATGGATAGGAAGCTTATAAGCAAGAGGAGGACAGAACTGGTGTGAGCATCTCTGGGCACAAGGAGGGCAATCCTAAAAAAGGAGCTCCAAGATGCAACTGAAATGAGTCCTTTTGAAATTCAGTTACTTATACAGCAGAAGTTACTGATAATTAATGCTAACAAGGAGATAAGGACAATTATGTCATCATAGGTTAATTTTTTTTTTAAAAAACATTTTTAATGTATGTTGAAAATAAATATAGACTCAGATGTTAAACTCATTTAAGTGTTTAAGGTAGATATCACTGGTCTTCTGAGAGGGGTTGGTGGCTGTGTACATCAGCAGGCTTAGTTCATGGGATGAATATAAAGACTAAGCAAACAGATCAAGGTCATGTAACTAGTCACCCTATAACTGTGGGAAAACATGTTAGTGAAGGAAAAAAATCTCTAACATACCCTCAGCTTCCAGTCACTTTGCCTTGCAGGATCAGCCCTTCACTTCCTCCAGGTCACTTCCATGACTGATCACAGGTCAGCACCACAGGACGAATTTTGGACATTCGTAGTCAGTTAACTGAATAAACAAAACACAGAGTAATTGTGAGGAAACTGTGATCTCCCTTTAGGCAATTCCACAAATTAAACAAAAAAAAAGAAGGAAAAAAATTTGCTCACTCTACATTGGACACATAATCCTGGAGAAGAGCCAGTTTCAAACAAGAGAAACCTGGATACCTGTGAAGACATGAAAAATAGACAAAAAAACAGTTCTTGTGTTTTAATACAGAAAAAGGATTTGTGCAGCGCTTGAAATGCAGCGGCTGGCTTTTGACACCTTTTTCATGGTTCTCATCAAGTCTGAAGTGGTGATCAATGTGTCTACTATCTCTGAGGTGTTCAGACAACATGTAAAAGGAAAAGTGTAACAATAAAGGAGGAAAGTCTCCCTTTCTGAGAAATCACACTAGTACCACCAAGCAGCGTCTTCAGTTCAGGCCTTTTCTATTTTTGTTTCTATTTCAGCTATTCCTCAAAAGGATTGGTAGCAAGGTGTGACTCCAAGGAAGGTTTGCATTGCTTCTGCAGCTGCTGGTTTTATTCTCTACATCTTAACACTTGGAAAGAGACGACCTTGTATGACATAGCTTCAATATGCTTTGTAGATACACTTGTCAGGAGCCGTAAAACTGGGTAAAGGCTTCTGCTCTAATTTCTGCAACAGTGCTTTCTCACGCAGCAGAATACCATGCATTGCACTGTTGGACCCCTACGCTTATCTCTGGCTAGCTATGTAATTACTACATGCCTGACAACACTTCCCATTTCCTAGAACTTCTCTAATTAAGAGTAATTTTCTTTTTATAAACCCAGAAATATAACTGGTAAAACTTTCATGAGGCTGCTACCACCTACCAGAGGACCATGAGCTCATTGAATGGGAGCTCAGGACTGCACTGCTTCCTTGTTGGTGGATGCAAATTGCTAAAAAAATCTTTGTGGGTGAGCTCTGGTTACTGAGACTGAGTTTTACTGTGCAGTTCACAAAGAGACATTAAGGAGTGTGCTGTGGCTCAGGATGTGCTCAGCAGGTGTGAAATCAGAGAGGCTTTTTCGGAGAAAGAAACAAACAAAAATACTTCATTTTTTCACATGCTCAAAGCACAGATGAGGAACTGGGTGACAAAAGGTTGCGTGACTTAGCTGGGGTCATACAGGAAGGCTGTGTCAGTGCTGGAAACTGAATGCAAGATTTCCAGCTCCCAGCTATCTCCTTAATTATCTAGTCATCTTCTGCCACAATGGGAAGATTACTGACAGTGCAGTCATTCCCCAAATAATTTCTGGGAATGCTGAAAGATGATTGCAGGTGGACATAAAAACATTATAAAAGTGTAGATTTTAAAAAGACATGTCACAAGCATTGCACCTTAATCTGTATTTCCTTGTCATTGTGTTCAAGTGGTTTAGTTGTAAAGGTACTAACTGCACAGCAAAACCCACGGTGGGCATTCAGAAACTCTTGAACACTGCCTTTCATATGTTTGAATTGTCCGCTGTAGACTGTAATGCCTGTCCTCATAAAATTGTGCTTTGTTTTTTTATTTATGTGTCACAACACTCCCCCTTCTCAACAAACATCTTATTATTTCTCATTTTCTAGCTTAGTAGACAAGCCACTCAGAAAGTGAGAGCTTGTGGTACTTCTCATCAGCTTTGTACATGAAGCAGTTAGTGCAGACTCCTACCTTACCTAGCCTTTAGGTCATGTTATTTTGCATTTCCTTCTTGGTGTTGCCACCATTCATTTTTTCTCTGCTTTAACAACATAAGTTATCATTCTTAAAGCTGAATCTGTTCCAAATATACTTGGTGTGGATACGCTTAATATTTGGGAGTGGTTTCAATAGGTTTGAAATACATTCAAGCATCATAAAACCAGAATGGATCAGTAGACCATCTAGTCTGACTTTCTGTGCAGCACTGACTATAGAATTTCACTTACTAGGTGAGTGATACTTAAAATTTTTAAGTTAACTGAATTTTTTTTTTGGTAAACCAAAGCCCCACCGAGGTAGCTGCCTAGTCAACGATCCTACCCTATCACTTTGTCTCTTGCTTTACCTTTCAGTTTCATAGTTGTCTTTGCAATGAAACAGCGATTAACAAACAATGCACAAAGGCAGAAGAATATCAGTCAAAAAAGGGTCACTAGCAGTAGGACTGTGATATATGATACTCCTGAAAAAAAAAAGTCAAAGCGATTTGGGGAAAAAATGGTATGATGAATTACAGGAAATAGTAAATTACAGAAAAGTGTATTCTTTGCTAGTTTTTCATAAATCCCTTGAAACTATTGTCATGAGATGATGATTAGAAATTTCAGTAACACGGTGGTAGAAACAGTCTGACTCGAGAGACTGTATTTTTGGTTTTGTCTGCAAAACTTCCATTACTGTATGTGTGAAAAGGGTAAGAAAGTGCGTATGTATGTAAATTAACATTAATTCATGCAAACAATGAATAATTTTATACGTTGTCAGTTATCTTCACATAAATTATTTGTAGATTACCTGCCAGGTCCATGGAGCTGCACTCATTTAGAGATCAAATCTGGCCTTCTATTTTTATTATAAACCACAGTTACAGATAGCTGAATAAAATTGTGTAAATAATTTATTCTCTTATCATTTCCCTTCAATCTGCAAATGTTTCCTTGAACACAGTTTTATTATATAAGTCCTCTTAGGATCTTGAACATCTAAGTACAGTTTCCAACCAAGATTTCTACAGCACTGTCAATCCAGTCTCTCCTAATCTATTATGTATTTACCTACTGTTGTGCCCACTTGTACATTAACAAAGGTTTACAGTTCAGCATTTCCTTACTTGAACGACTATGCAAAAATGAACTTAAGTAGGTAAATCCTCAATGTGTGTTGCTATTGGTGTCTTACATGCAAAACTGTAGTGCCTTATCTATTTACATGGCATGAAACCCATCTGCTTCCTTCACAGAGGAGCTCCTATCAGAAAGGTGCTCTCTGGGTGTGAGCAGATTCCTCATTTTCCCGCTGTTTACTTTTGTCCATCAGGATTTTGTACAATGCCCACTGAGACTGACAGAAAGACAGCTATTGACTAAATGGACTTTCTGTCACGCTCCAGGAAAATGAGGAAGGCATATTGATTTTTTCAGTTTGCTGTTAAAGCACATTTTGACATTCTGTGGTTTTGGCTGGCACTATACACTTGGCAGGGTCTTAAACCTGCAAAATTAAAATCTAAAATTTGCCACTTCCCCAACTCACTGCTGTTCTTTGCTCATACCAGGAGTGCTGTGGTTCCCTGGCACGGCAACCGTCAGCCACCCAAGGCAGATTTTCAGCTGCTGCCATGGCTCTGGTGGACCCAGCCCGCTGCGTGTCTGTCTTACAGCCTCCAACCCCAGTTGCACAGTGTACAAGATGACGGGAGCCAGTGTGTGGTCTGTCACAAACAAAACCCAATTTTGACACATTCTCCTTTTGTAAGGGAAAGGATCTCTGGTATTTCTCACAGAAAGTTTCCAAAAAGCTCCTAGCTTCTCCCAAAGCATTTCCCTTTACTGGCTCTGGGGTTTAATGACTGAGCGCACGGTGATGTTCACTTTAACAGTTCCAAATCTAAGTGCAAGTGCTGGGATCCTGGAAGAGGTTAATGGGAATTATGCCCTGACCCCCACCTCTAGTGAGACATGACAGCATTACTTTCATTCCTTACAGCAATCTCACCTCAATTCCATGTGTGTCAGTCGTAGGCAACAAAACCTCAAATCCAGCACTTCACTCAGGCTTATGCTTTAACTTATAATCATATGGGTGTTCTGATGGCAGCCCCTGCCGTAACTCGGGACTTTCGTATCACCTGGTGTTTTAACCGCACTTGGGAGCCGGGTCCTAATTTCAAAGCCAGGCAACCAAAGAAATTACAAGTATGGTTTTCATAAATGCTTCAGCTGGTTCCCTTAGAAATGAAGCTGCTTTCATGAATGTCTAAATAAGGATTAAGGTGGGTAGCTATAGGCAGCCAAATTTGGAGATGTTGGATGACTTGGATAAGGAGAAGTGTTTTTTATGTGAGGTGTTAAATAAAACCCTTGAGTTTCAATAAATAAATACAGCTATTTAGGAAGTGGTGACAATGTGCAATCTGCAAAAACGGGAAGCCTAGGAGGTGCTGTGGTAATAATGCAGTTACTTGAAGCACATTTAAGATACAAATATCTCTGTGGTTTTTTATTTGCTTCCACTCTTTGAGTCATTCTGAGAAACTTCACAAAGCTGTGCACATTCCAGTTATGTCTGAAGCATGATGCACTCCTCACTGCATACAGAAAGCTTTACTCCAGGGAGCTACAGCGTGGGCTGAGAAGAAGCCTTTTCCAGGCACTGGAAAATGCAGATTTGAAGCACAATGTAATGGAGAACTCAATTGCATGTGTTTAAAAGAAGAAGAAAGGCAAATATTCTTGGCACAAAGAGACAATTAAAAAAATAGGGAAGTAGCTACTCTCAAGAGTGAAGCATTTCTGTCATAACATGTGCTGCTGAAGACACCAAAATGTTGTGGTGATGGTGTGGCTTTGTCCTAACTGGGGAGAGGCTATTTTAATAGCAGTATTTTGAATATTTATTACAATATCCTGAACACAGCCAAATCCCTCAGGGGGTTTACCTGAGCCAAAATTAGTTAACAAAACAACAGTTCAAACCAATTTTGCATTCCCTTATTTTAAACTCAAGGAATGGATCCAATTAAATTAGCTTCCAGAGGTTCCTTAGAGTATGGTAGCACTGAAGCAGAGTTCATTTTGCCCTAGAAGATTCAAAGAAAAGAGAAAAACCTCTAAATATATTTGAATAATGTGAAACACCAAAACAACCACCATGCTTTAGTTTATATCGCTTCAAGAAAGCTGATTTTTTTTTTCTCTGGAGGCACTGTGAAGCAGATATCTAGTGATCAGGGTTGCTAAATTCTAGATCCAGATCTGCAGCTGTTATGTGCACAAAATAGCTGCCAAATGCTTCCTAATGACTCAGTTTACTCACTCAAAGAAAAAAGTAAATAGCTATAAATTTACCCAAGAATCTTGAATGAAATATTTAGTACAAGTAGAGACACTCATGATTATTATTACAAGACAGTGTTTTCTTTGTGGTTTACTGAGGTCCACAGGACTCTTCAAATTTAGACAGAGTTTGCATTAGATGTCTGTCCATACCTGCTCCTGTTCCTGTCAGTTATTCAGGATTTTCCTAGCTTTCCCAAGAGAAGTTGCCAAACATTTCCAACCAAGTCTGACTCTTCCTTCACTTTTCTCTGAACTCTCCATCTTCCAGCAAGCTCCATGCTGATAGATCCCTGAGGTCATGCATAACCCCAGAAAGAGTCCAAGGCTGCTGTGTAGATAGAAGAATCTGCCTGGGGAAGGCAGAGTGGTGTTAATCGCAGGATGAGGGCCTCACAGGTCATTTAAAAGACTAACCTGGGGGGCTGCCTTTTAATCTAAAAGGAAATGTACTCTCTTCTATATGCAGATTAATATCCAAGTTTGCAGACAGAGCTCAATTCCCCAGAACCTTATTGATAGTAGTGCTAAGTATCACGTAACATTTCAGTGAAAACCCATGAAACTTCTTCAGATAACAAACCCTAAGCCTAATTTTAAATGCTCGCTGGGCCAGGCCCAAAAGCTGAAATAAAGACCTGACCCCTATCACACACACATGTGACCCATTCCTCTAACTGCTCATAGAGGAAAAGGTTGGAGGTATTGAGCACGTCAACAGTTACCTAGGTTTGGAGGGCAGGGTGCTTTCCCATAATCAGAGGGAAGTGTTGGAATGTATTGTTGCTATGTTTTTTAAGACCTTTTGAAACTGTGGCCCTAAGGAAATGAGGAAACACAGAGGATGAGGTTACATTGTTATTATTATTTCACATTTTTTGAACACAGGATTATATGGCTGGATTCATATTATATTAGCTTTCTAAATCTTTAAAAACACAGGGTCTACAGTGCAGGTTTGATGCTTTAGTCATTAAATTCATGTTTTTCTATTTAAAAAATCCTGCCTATCGAGCAAGTATTCCTTTTTTGCTTTCTGTCTCTTGCATATTCCTTGGAATATTCTTGTCAGAAAACACGTGTGTTGAAACTCCATTTCATAAATAAAAGATTTGCTTTTCGGGTAATAAATCAGTGTTTCCTGCTTTCCTTAATTTTAGACTTGATGCTGACAGCCGCTCTATGACCAAGTTCCCCAACACCCTCACACAATGAGCAGACATTGCACAGTCTTAAAACAGGTGGGACTGGTCCCTTCAGACATGCAAGAAGCTATCCTGTTTTCCAGAGAAGTATTTTCCACACATGAACGGGTTTCCAGGTGCTTCAGGTAAAAGAGGTAAGAGAGGTAATCTTGATGTTTCCCCTGACACAGGGAGCCTGATCCTGCACCCACATACAACAACTTATGTGATTGTCAAGTCTGTTGACTCCAATGGATTTGTTCCTGATTTATGCCAGCCTCGGGAAGAATAGAGACGGGCACATTAGGTTTACTGCTCCTTAAATCCCAAAACAAGGAAGATTATGATATTTCTACCACAAGAAACAACGGGTTTGCCATGATGACACTGCATCATCTCAGGCCTTCTGGTGTGTTTTTCATACAGATGTAAAATGTTGCTATACTGATTTCTGAAATAATATCTTCCTATAAATATATATGTATATTTAAAGTTTTTGTGTATGTTGTAGAGTGTATAGTACATAACAGAAAATAAATGGAGAATTATATCAGTAATAATAATTAATCAATTTGGAGGGGTTTCACTTAAATGGAAGATACCTCTTTTTATACTTGGTTGACTGCCTTACTGTATTTCATCAAATGTTATTGTATATTCAGGTAGCTGCAGGGATAAATGGAAATGACAGCTAAAATACATCAGGCCTTTCTTCTGATGGTAGGCCTTGCAGTTGTTAGAGATGATCACTTGTCTGCCTTCAGATGTACAGGCTCGCGTGGCCAGGAACCTTGACCCATTGGCTACTTCTATTTCTCCCTTTCTCACTATTGTCTTGCCCTCCTGACAGCTGTATTTGCCGTGATTTGATTCCTTTTCTCCTCTTCTCTGGTTGCCAGGGTCCTCTTTGCATCACTAGCAAATTTGTTTTCTGCTGGCTCATGATCCACCCCAGCAGAAACACATTTCTCCAAACATCATCCTTTTCCCATTTTCATGGTTGAGTAAGAGAGAGATTGCAAACTAAAGGACTTTGTACTGCCATCACATTATTTCCTCAACAATCCTTAGGCAACTACTCTTCTAAGACACTGTGAATAGGAAAAGAAATTGTTAGGATGTTTTTCTAGATTTCAAATAATTGCACAGTTTTGCACGTGCTGTTCAAAATGCCACGATAAGATATACCCTGTCTTGCTGAAACACAAACTACATGAGCAAATCAGTGCTTCTGCCTAACAGGATTTCCTCCATAATACATGGGAAATTTCGCAATTTCTAGAGGAATCACTTCGCCACTCCACTGCCCTTGAATATCTACTAAATAAACTCCTTAAATAATTTTGAACTGAATGAAGAGGCTATCTGATCAGCACTGGAGTGAAATGCTCTGCCAGGCACCCTTTACTCTGTGTCACAATGGCCTCTAGTGGATTAGCAGCAACTGACAGACAGCTCTATCATTCCCCAGTGGCTGCCAGCTCCCCCGGGGCCTTGGCATGGCTACAGGGCCTGATGCACCCTCCTGGGATGGGGGCCTGCTGCACCTGCAGGGCCTGGGCCTAGGTCTGGGCCTGCACCTGGGCCTGTGCCCGGGCTGGGTCCTGAGCTTGGGCGTTGGACTAGGCCTGGTCACCATGCCAGATACTATCCTGAGTTACTGTCCCTGTTGGCTCCTCGTTGACCCATATGCCCTCTCAGCTGGCTCACAGGGCACCTCAGAAACCAGCAATGCATTTCTCTTATGGTTTCCTTTAGAGTAAAGGAAGAAAACCATGCAGGCCTGTGTACCTGCTGCATTTAATGTCAGAGCTACAGCTGGGTGCAACAGAAAGAAAACTACAAAGTCTGCTACCACGTGGGTATATCATTAGCCTCTTGCTTTATCAATAGGGAATAATTGGTTTCTTAATTAAAAAAAAGGAACAAATTCACTTTTAACAGGCTTACTTGGCCTTGACCTCTTACTCGTTTTAACTTCATCTGATGCAACCTTGTTGGTATCGTTTCTATTTGTTAAGAACAAAAAGTACAAATGGAAGAGATGAGGAAAAATGCAAAGGAGAAAGTGTTTTCAATACAGCAAATGACTTTCACAATACTGCTTTTTAAAGGCCCACAGTTATGTTTGTGTAATTATGCTGCCTGCTTTATAAAATACATTGCCTTATCACTGAAGATTTTGTGCTGCTGTCTGATAATGGCATAGCAGTGAAAGAGTTGCCAGACACAGTCTTCTTGAATTTTTAACTGTTAATCTTCCTTTCAAGAGTCAGCATGGATTCCTTATTTAATGAAGGATCATCCATCAGAGTCATACATGAGATAAAATACAAGGACTGATACTTCACCCAGGTACAGTCAGCACCATTCACAACTCCAGAGAGCTGCCATGAGAGCAACTGAGACTGGACATAAACAAATGAAGTATTGTCTTATATAGATCAGGAAAAAGAATGGCAGCTTTTCAGAAAGAAAAGTCAAGTGAGCAAATCAGAGTTTGACCCTAGTCCAACCAGATCAGGTACTGCAGTGAGGAAGGTTCTCCCCTCCAAGTGCAGTGTGACATTCTAATGTACACTTAGGTAGAAAGAGAACAGAGAAATCCTGGTTTTGTTAAAAAATGAATTCTTTATCATTAGCTTCAGTGAGGTCTGGATTTTTCTGCTCCTTGAAGGCATGGATCAGTCATCTTACAAAATAGCAATGTGTGTGACTGGGAGAGATATGAGTTGCTGCTTATGCAGCACTGTCTCTTTCCTTTGTGCAGGGGGACTCTCAACTTGCTCTTAAATTGTTAATATACAAGTAAAGATGGGGCGTGGTCCTACGAAGAACTATGGTCCCTCCTACAGCACTTGTCACAAAGATCAACCCATGGATCTCATATGGAGGAATCTACCATGCAACTGGAAGAGAGTAACCACTTCCTTTGGGAACTCCTGGAGCTTGGCATTGTTTATACCTTTTAGGCAGACTCAGGTGGAGTTCAGTCTTATGCAAGCCCCTGTGGATTGTTTGGATTCAGAGAATCACCTACAGGAAAAGGCAAACACTTAAGGAAAAATGGTTTTTGAGTATGGAAGGGCAAACTGTACATTAGCAACTACTCCTGTTCCACAGTGGAGGTGATGGGTATGTGGTAGGCGAGATGATTCCACTGCCTCTCTTCCTTGGCAATTTCACTGGCTTATAAAAGGTGATTTTTATTCCCTTGCAACATGCTTAGGAGATGCAGGAACCAATATAAGCACTTGTAGGTTAAGTTAAGCACCTGATATAAGAAACCTCTTACAACAGGTACATTGATAGTGAACATTTTCATAGACCTAGGTTCTTGGGGAACATGCTCTAGCACCTATGTTCTCTATTTCAAGACATCCTGGGAATTACTAAGAGCACGTTACTGCCCTGATGTGAGCCAATGCATGGAGCAGCATCTGGACTCTGCAAAGAAGGTTGTCGTGCAACACAACTCCTTTAGACCCCCCAAATTTCTTGCAAATGAGACAAGTTTAATTGCTTTCAGCAGTTATGCTCCCACATTTGGCTGATACGTTGTTGTGACAAGCTCTGTGGCCTGCTTTACCAAGGAAATAAAAACATAAAGCATTAATTTTCTATCAGAGGGCCTCCACAGCAAAAAGATAGAAGAGGAGAAACAGAAAACACACAATACAAAGGCAGGCTTGTGTCTCTGCTGAATATTTTCATTATTTTCCCAAAGGGGCCAGTGGGTTTTTACACACAGCACTAGCACATTTCATTTTGACAACGAGTCAGATTTTCCAAGTCACTACACCTTTCACAACACACTGCAAACTGTCAGTGTGGTAACTTCCTTAAGTTTAATGAAGTTACCTTATGAAATCTCTTGACAGAGCTGGACAAAAACAAAAACAACCAACCAGAAAAAAAAAAAATAGCCTAAGGCTACTCAAAAAATAAGAGGAGTCCCCAATGAAATGTGATACATGCAATCTGGAAAACCTCTGAGGGGAGAAGGAAGAGTTGTGTGTTGACAAATGGTGCAAACTTCTGGCTAAGATTAGATTTCTGCAGGCCGGATTTACATAACTGGCCTAATTTTCCAATGCCTGCATGCCTGCTGGCTCCCAGTATTGGCCCTGCAAGCCACAGGCAGATCATTTAGCTTGCAAAATCCAGGCACTAAGTTTGAACCCAAATAAAGCTCCAAGGCCGGTATCTTCTGAAAGACTCAAAAGACTATTCTCATTTGAAGTTTAAAATTTTAAAAGTTATTTTTGCACAGCCCTGTCTGGAGAACTGCTCCTAAGCACCCATTTTTAAAAACCTAAGTCAGTCTTCTCTTTTTTTCTGGTGGCCATATGATGAGCCTGGAGATGTATTTTGCCCTTCACTGTACAGCTGAAGAAATTCCAGGATAACAGTCACCAAAATTAAGGCATGTCTGTCAGTGACTAAAAGCAGAGACACCCACTTAGACCAGATTAAAAAAACATATATAATTTAAGGATTAGCAGGCTAGCAGAGTTGGAAGAATTTCAAGCTCTTTACTGGGCTCAGGAGGAAATCTCTTTTAATATTCTATTTCATTCAGAAGTAGTCAAGGATTAGTGGTTTCAGAGAAACAGGTCAGTACTGAAGCATGAACATTCGGTGGAAGGTCAGCACTGTTTGTGCCGGGTGCTGTGGAAAGGAACAGGTATCTCATCTTTATCTGCACTCCCTGAAGCCAAAAAGAGTACGTAACAGGAGAGGGTCCTTCTTGCAAGCTTTGTTTAAGCTGGATCACTGTTAATGTACAGATGCCTACGCTGAGAAAATGTGCTGCCTGCTATTTAGTGTTTTCTGGATGTTTTCTCTATCATGCTCTATTACAGTTCTCTAAGGTTCGTATGGAGAATTCCTACACAAGATCATCAGGGGAAATCCTAATTTTGATCATTGCAGGACTGGTCCTGTGCCAGATCTCCTCTCACCTTCAACAACAACAGGTCTAAGGCCTTGCTAGTTGAAAATTTTCAGTAAAAAGGACCTTTAAAACAAAAACTCAGTCTTAGAAACAGTACTTGAGGTTGCCAATAACTGAAATACGGTTTTGGTTTTTTGGAGATTTTTGTTTTGCTTTCAGTAATTGAAACAGCAGGTTTGCTAGGCTGCATTTTCTGTTCTATGATTGTGAATGATTTTATTGAAATGTCTGTATTTTTTTCAGAGGAGAAGAAATGCAATTTCCTGAACTGCTCTGTAAATGATTGCAGATCCTGATCTGGTCTAGAGAAAAGTCCTTTGGACTAGTCAGGCACAGGCAGAAAACTGAGCTATCTTCCTGATAAAGTCTGCTCAGATCTTGGCAGATGGTTTGTGCACTTGGAATTCAAGCAGGTCACACTCCCACACTCCCAAGTTCTTATGTACCAACAAGTGAAACCAAGGATACCATTTCCCTTAAAAATATTATCCTTTCTCTTAACTTCTCTTAATATAATAGCCACTAAGAGGAGAAAGAAGAGGTTAACAGATTAGCACATACCAAAAATGACTTTTAGAAGGACATCACTGAAGCTCTGATCCCGTGATGCTGAAGCTAGCAGGAGGCCAATGGAGCAGGGTGAAGACTGCATGATGAAAGTCATGACCAGCAAAGTTGAACTGCACTGTACTCAGGAGGCAGAGCTTTGTTAAATCCTGGGGAAAGGGAAGGTCAAGGACACAGAAGAAATTCTTTAAGTTTCCGAAACATCACTTTTCAACTCTAGTGCATGAATCTATGCATTTATTTCATATAAAAGAAAAAACTTGGGGTAAAAAATAAGGTGAGGGAGCTTTCATATCTGCAAATGTCTGATGGCAGGTCTGGCCTTCACCAGCTGCTGAATGAGGAGTCTTAAGTCTGTTTCTAGTTTATAGGCACACATCTTCCTTTTGATCCTTTCTACAGCTTGCTGACAACAGCCTGGATACAGAAAAGGATGAATTCCCTTGGCAAGCAGTTAGCAAGCTGTCTTCAGTGAGCCATTTCTGTGAGCTACTCTGATTTTCTGTGAGTAAAAGAAGTCAAAATTTTGCTATTTGAGCAGCAATGAAAAGGCTGCCTGTGTACCAGCTGGTTAATAATTGAATGATTAAACCCTGTATTTATCTCCTTTACCAAATTTGATCTGACTGAATATGATAGTAAATAAACCCTGGTAAAGTATTATGTCATTTGCTAAGAGCCTGTTTTTAACATAGAAGTATCCTTGTCAAGTGCTCTTTAACCATAGGGCTCAACTCCCATGCTAGCAATATGTAAAATAACCTTTTTTTTTTTTTTTTTAATCAATATCCTCTATTTGTCATGTTTTCTCACATGGGAAGGACCTAATTTTATAATCATCCTTTTGATTTTACATGGAAGAATATCACTGAATTTGAAGTTAATGTCAAGGTACAACAGAAACATGACATGATCAATCTGTAACACAACATGACACATAATCTTGAGCATAACTGCTGCTGTGGTGATAGTACTGAAATCAAGGCAAAGAAAATAGAAAACAGCTGCCCAGAGGACTACTTGTTGGGTGTGTAAGCTTCCAAGTCATATGTTACAGAGCTCATAGATACTGCTGTGACTGGAACAGTATCAAGAGTTGTGCCAGGTAGATACTGGGACAAAATTTGACACTTAAAATACATCTTCTATAGACTTAGTCCAGACACCTTCAGCTTCCCTGAGTTGACTTATACTTTCCATTTTGCTTCACTAATCTTTCTATTTTCCTCTTTCATTATCTGAAGAAATCCAGTCTATGACACTGAGGTCTGGCCAGATGGATTAATTCAAGAGGACATGAGACTCTGTTTATTTGTGTGCAAAAGTGTCTGTCCATAAATTAAAACCCGCTCAAGAAGCATGTGCAGACACACATGCACTCACACACACTTATGATTTTTCACACCCTGTATAAGAGAATCTCAAGCACTTTACAAATCTTTAAGAGTGCATTGCACTCCCTTAAGATGAGTAATGACTGAGAACACATTTGCAGGACCTCAGTTTGGCCTGCATCACACATCACATTTCCGTGTCTGCTGTAGGAATTGCCCACTGGGATTCAAGCAGAAGTTCTTTTAGCCCAGCAGTCCATCTAATTGCCAGAACATTATGCCTTAGCCCTTTTGAACTACAAAGAAATGTAAAGCAGCAACATTCTTTATTCCTTCTATTAGTTTTAAAAGTTCTTATTTGTGTTTCTTGTATTAGCCTTCTCCTCTAAACTGAACAGTTCCACACTGTTCAGCCCTTCTTATTTGGAAGCCTTTCAGTAATCCCTGTCCTGCTCTGAAGAATATCTGCATATTTGGCATGAAGTTTCTCTTTACTGTGATGTGAAAGAAAGATCACATTTATGAAAAAAAGATCTTTTAGATATTTATTTGGTATTCAAAGTCAGTATTTATAGTGCATGTTGCAGAATTTTGTAAGAGCCACAAACTGAGGATGTGCAACACTAGCTTTTTTTTTTTCAGAATCAATTTGCCAAATATCTAATTGATGACTTGAAAACCTGGACCTGAAAGATTGCCTGTAGAGCGACACAGGAAGTCTGTAATTGAGCCTAAAATAGATTTCCAGCCTCTTCTATTCCACTGCTTAGTGTTTCTCCAAAGCATTTGCAGCTCTGAAAGCCCAGAGACAAACTCTTGAACCCTTTCTACCACATGGCAGTACTTGACCATGGATTCAACCTCTTCAGTACAAAATGAATATGGAACATGGTGGCCCAATATACCTGACCCCAAAATGTGACCTGATTTTTTTGTTGTTGTTGTTAATATTTCTTCTCTCCAGCAAAAGCATAAATGGAAGCCTAGCTCTGTCTTTAAATACTTCCAGGATAGTTCCATTTCATCAGAGTTGGTGGAAAATTTCTCAAAAAGACCATGAAGCTAAAGTGACATATTTATGAGGTGAAAAAATCAGTGGAGAGACTGTCACAGGGATGTCTGTTTATTAGGTAAGTGTTCTCACGCTCTCATGACACCTGACATTTAGGGCTCACTCTAGGGAACAACCCCAGTTTGGAATCATGATGCACTTCTGTCTATTACAAGAAATCAGTTTACCAAGTTTTACATTCAAGATAAGCTTTTTTTATTGTTCTTCTTGGACTCAAAATGCCCAAGGGACTTCAGCAGGTGTTTGTTCCATAAATGTCAGGAACCCTTTTACATTAAATCCAGAGGGAAAGATCACGATAGAGCCAAAATCAAGACAAAGTCAGGACAAATCAAGCCAAAATAGACTTACTGGGAAAATGCCAATGTTCTAAGAAAGATTTTAGTGATGTAACCCAGAATTAGGTGCTAATAAGTGCACGTAAAACAAATTAGATCAGATTTAAGATGTTTGGCAGCATGAGGGCTTTGAATAGCACAGATGGACTTCCATGTCATGTTTTGATCTGCTAGACTAAATGATGACATCTGTTACTGAAAGTACTTTTAAGGAGCAGTTTTGTAGCACAGTAAAATTTAGATGTGGTTTCTGTATGCAGCTTCTACGTCAATATCTTCTCATGCCTGCACATGTATGGCCTCTATTGACTTTCAGTGAAAGTACCATCTGTATACTCGTGAGGTACCATTTGGTTTATGCACATCGTGTTACCATAGTTAGGGCCATGTGGTACAAGGTTCTAGGCATCAGGAGAATTAAGGCCATTCAGCATTTTGCAAGAGAGCGCGCTAAAAACGGAAAGTTACTTTTTCTGCCAAATGGTAGGTAGTAAATTTATGTTAGAGAAAAAGTCTTGCTCCCCTTGTATTCAGAACTTTCTGAAATCACCCACACAGTCTTTAGATAGGCTACACACAATATGCTTGGATGCTTCTCAACACTTTAGTGCAAAGAAGATGCAACAAACATTTCTATGCACTGCAGTGCACAAGTGTGAGCAAATTCTAACCGCAGAATCTGTTTTAACGGCATTTCTCATGTCCCGTGAGATTTCTTGCGCTATTTCTTCATCTTAAAATACTGCTGATCATCTTCTTCTTGTCACTTGCATTGGTGTAAATCAGTCGTTTACCACAAGAGCCTGTTGTAATGACAGACACACCAGCTTCCTCATGCATTTTTTACACCATTTTCTAGCCTGTCTCTGCTTGCAGAGACAAAGAGGGAAATGGCCTTTCATTTTTACTACCAAGGGTAGTAAAGGGTAAAGTGGAAGAGCTAAATGAAGATCTGACTAAGGGAGACCTGTGGAGCAAGAACACTTTTTCTTTTCTTTTTTTTTTTTTCATCCCTGGGAAATAAAAAAGATTTCAAAGGGGTTTAGTCAGTCATAAAGGAAGTGTTCCTTTGTGATGAAAGGTGATCTTTCCAGCAGATGTGTTCTGAGGGTTGGTGAAGAGGCTTCATATCTGTATTACTTAACAATACTTGAATTTATGTGAACAGGTACAAAACACATTTCAGATTACGATGACTACATATTTTTGGATAAAACGGATGAATAAATCTCTTGAGCCTGATTCTGATCTTCCATCAGGTTCACACTGATATCAGCAGAGCTACTGCTGGTTTTCTCCACTGTGGGAAAGAACAGAAACAGAGTCACGTAGCTGTAGCAGAGGTCTGGAAAAGAAACCTGAAAATTTTCAAACAGAAGCTAAATTCATCCTATGGCCTCTATTTCAATTATCTGAGCTTTCACAGCTGTATTTGGAGTCCTCTTGTTTTCCATTACTCTTAATGACCTGCAGTTGGGTATTAAGAGAAACCCTTCTATAGCCTAAGAGAAACCCTCCTATAGTCCACGGGCCTGATGTCAGATCTGTCTTGGCAGTGCCCTCTCCCTTGTGAAGCACTGAGCTGAAGGAGCATTTGCAGAGACTGCAAGTATGGTTCTAGACCTGAGATCAAGGGCATAAAATTAGAGTAAGACGCAAGATTCTTTTCAACTGAAAAAACAAACAAACAAACAAAAAACCCAACACCACCAAAAAATGTAGAGGAAGCAAGGGCAAACAGAACAGTGACAGACTGAGCCACAGGGTCTCCAGCATCTAGTCGCTCTGGTGGTGCCTGCCATGGGTGCAGGGACCACATGGAGGCATGGCAGCCTGCAGGGCTACCTACCTTACCTCTTTAGGTTATTCTGGGGTCTAGCTTTCAGCCTTGTACTTCAAGTGGTTCTCTGATACTGCACTGTCATTGTTCAGACCATGTAGAAGGAGTGAACTCACATGGTGGGTACATTATGCTTGTATCACTTCTCTCTTGGCATGGCACATCTGTGTGAGCCAGTACCATACATTTTTTGTCCATCATTTTTGAAGTGGCAAATAGTAGCTCTATCTGAATTAGACCCACTCATTTGTAATGTACTCGTACTTTCCTATCACTTCACCATAAGAGTTAGGTTCACTTCCAACAAGAACCGAAATTTGCATGTTGCAGTTTACCAAAAAAATTTTAGTCTCTTCTTCTCTGTTAACAGAGTTTCCCTATATGTAAGTTCAGTAGAAATAAGTTTCACAGCACAGAAATACAATTTTTTGAATATGAGTGCAATTTCTTACAATTATGTTGCAACTCAGTAAGAAGAAAAGGTTCTTTAAGAGGAAGATAAAAGCTACTGCAGAAAAGATTAATCTGCACAAATGTTTATCATCTGGAATATCATCTGCTTTTCCTTTTTTTTTTAACTTTCAGTGCAAACAGATGTCTAAGGAATCCCCTTTTTTCATAATTTCAAGCAACATGTTATAGATATTCTATGTGCAGTGTATGGAAGAAAAGCAAAATCGACTTTTGGCAGGTTCAGTCTATCAAGTTCATAAACTTTACTGTGCCTGTGTTGTCCAAGATTAGAGACAACCTGCTCCAAGTCAGTTTCCCATTTGCACTTAATTAGGGAGTTCATTTTAGAGGTCAATGAAAAATAGCAGAGTACGTTTTCATAATAACTCTCCTCACAATAAAATTATTTCTCAGGCACCCGTCCAATTTTCTCTGGAACAAGAGCAAGAAAAGTGGGGACACAAAATAGAGTTATTGGATACCTTATCTGGAACAACCCAACATGTTGTCCATTATCCAAGGAACACATAGTACATTCTGGATCTGAGGAAAGAAGCCAGACACTGCATCTTTTCAGACAATTTTCCTAACTCTACAGCTTCATTTTCTTCTAACAACTGGGACAGAGACTTAGAAAATGTTCTGAAGGATGGGCGACAGTATTTGCAAGGAATTCCTCATTATCACACTTGCATATATACATTTTAATTTTTGCAGATAACAAGGTGCCCTTGCGGGAAATGCCAGGGGGTACTTGGATTCATGAGGAAACAGCAGCAAAGAGAGACTTGAGCAGCTGTAGGGCTATGTTTCACGCTGTGTCAGTCTGGAGGCATCATTTGCGGGAGGAAGAAAATGTCAAATGATCCCTGTCAGCCACATAATGAAGTTCCTGAGAGGCACTTTCAGCATGAATTTGATTTATCAAGCAGCTGAGAAAGTGGCCAAGGTAGACTCCATGCCTGGACTTCCCCAAAAGTTTAGGTGTGCATGGGTCTTGGATTTTGAGCTGATATCAGTTCTATTTTATACGTTTCCCTGAAGGTTGGCTGAATCAAAACTGTTTTGTAGAGTATGAAATATCTTCTCAGAAGACGACACTCCCAGCACTTCGCGGTCAGCCAGATTCCAATGCACAACTAGAGAGCAGCAGAAACAACAGTGTGCAGGGACTTTAAGTACTTCAAATCTGATGTGAGCTTGGGGCAAGGAATTAGATGAGTTTATGTTTTATTATAACCAACGATCAATTCGTTACAGATTCTTATATGTGGAAGCATGATTTCCTGGACCAGAATCTGGCCAGGTGGGTATGATTTTAATTTATCTACTGCGATTCTTGCAACCATGAAGAAACAAGGTGAGAAAAGCCTGTAGTCTGTTGTTCGGTGAAAACCAGGCAGAAGTGATTTAATTTTCACACATAACATGCTTTGACCTGAATTATGGTTTTGTTTGGCATCACAGGAGATATATTTGACCTGTGCAGAACTATTAATACCCATTCAGACAATCTCCACATCCAGATTACTGACTCCTACTAAATCTGGTGCCTGGCCTTTCTGAAAGCGCACACATAACAATACCGGACTTCTTGTTCAAAGTCTCTCCTGTGGTGGGCAGGTTCAAATCGGTTCATTAGACAAGGACCACACCAAAACAGCTGGTTTTGGTTTTATATTTCTGATGACTTTTTTTCGTTGGCTGAAGGAAAGGTGCCTTGTTTTGCACAGGGTATCCTCACTTTTGGATGGTGAATCAAATTACTTTCTCTGTAAGATTACAGTATGGTAATGTCAATGCCGATTGCCAGCTTAGAAAGAAATAGTTGGGTACCTAGCTCAGCACTCTTTAGGAGCCACTGACCTAAAGGCCAGGTCTTTTGCTTTTTAACCTTTTTCTTCTGGCATGTACAGTAAACGTGTTATAAACACACTTCCTTGTCATCTTAAAGAATATTATTTCCTAGAAATCTAGTTTTTGTGCTGTAGAGTGCATGAATCTTAATTAATTTTGGCCTCATTCTTTGTTTCTTTATGAAGACCCCAGCTGAAGGTTCCAGTTGCCTGCAAGCACATGAAATGTAGAAATAAGTGTAACTTGGACCACTGCCTAAGGCTCCTGCCTGACAATGGTTTGCTCCAGGTCAGAGATACAATTATATAAAGAGAAATTCAGCACCTTGCAAAGGCCTTGTAGACAGATCGCTTGGGATCAAAGGCTGCCTAATAAACTGTAAACTGTTAGGGGAACTTACTTGGTGGTTCCTTTTTTTTTTTTTTTTGGTTTTGTTATTAAATGAAACACAGCAGAGTAATTTTATTTAGGACACTGAATCAAGGCAGGTCGTAAGTGTTGTAGGTGCTTTCCTAAATCAGGTTTCATTTTCTTTTTTGGCTCACCATCACCCTTCTTAAGAAAGGAAGAAAGATGCAAAGAGTGGTTCAAATCATCTTGCAACGCCATATCGCATTTCAGATCATTTACACTCACAGCCATGTCAAGCAAACAGACATTTCAGATTGATCAATGCAGTAATTGAAACAGCAAGAAGAACTGGAGGTTATTTTGTCAGCAACAGTGTTCTTTATGAGACTGAACAGTGATGGGATGTATCCAGGGAAAGCAAGCTTCCTGAAAATGTTGTAGCCATTACTTTAAAATAATATTATTTAGCCTTCACACTCTATCCCTTGTGGGTTTTCAATTCCCTAGCAAACTTTCTTTCCAACACATCTTTGATCCCGGTCTCAAAAACCTGACATTTTCATTTTGTGAAGACTGGATATACAATGGACTAGTCAAGAATAAGGGCCAGATACTCCAAATTGGTGCAAATTGGTACTACCCCACTGCCCTCCACACTGATTTACAGAAGACAAGGATCTGGCAGAAAGCCTTCCAAAGCCTTGGCTGCTTTGCTTTGCTATTTTATGCAAGCGCTTACTTCAATTTTAGTCTTACATGCTAAGGAAATGAAGATTATGCAGCCGTGTTTTCTGCGTGTATGTACACACATGCGTGTGTGAGTGTATGAGTGGGTATTTGTTTGTCCTTTCCCTCAGTTACATTTGCACCTGGCCGTTCAACTCAACCAGATTGGAGAAGGTGGGAGGTTTAAAAGGGATAAAAGTCCTGCAGACACCATGCTAATGTTCTTATTGAGGAAACGGGTTTTGAGCCCTTGTAGCCCTCAGAAAATTCGCACTGTCATGGACTGCCTAGACCTGACTCCATCAGTTCTCGCCCTCTTGGAGCCACTTGCTCAACAAAGTGGATTTCCTGCATCAAAACTTGAGCATCCAAAGTTCACACTAACCCTCTTTAACTGGACCAGTGTTTCTGAAGATCTTGGTTAGCCAGGTTTTTCCTATTTGCTTCAGAGCATATGTACACTAATTGTCACATCTGGTTGAAATCCTTAATCCTTACCTGGCGTTAATAAGCTTAGCATGACCACTGAAGCTGCTGCCTTTCTTCCAGGAGCTGAGCAAAACAAAATCAGGGACAGCATTTCCCATGGTTTTGTATTCAGTTGTCGTAATTTCATTCTACTCTTACCAAGGGTCTCAGACAGAGTGATCAGGGGGTAAAGGGGAAATTATAGATGCTAATTCACAAACAGTCTCATAAAACTATCCTTATTAGTCCTGTAAAAAACCCAACAAAATAAAATAACTGCGTCACTGCGGAATCTTAGTGATAAATGAAGTGATCCTTGTTGGGGGGGGGGTGTATATAAAGGTAGCAGACCTCATTGCTTAAGGGAGTGATGTATTTAGCAAGAGTGAAAGGGAACTGCAAAGAAAATGATGTGAGAAAAAAGTCTTACCATTTGCCAAACCAAATAAGTAAATAAATTAACTTTGTCATTGGCAAAAAACCACAACACACCAAACAAAAAATGAGCTGTTAGTTAAGCTTTGTTTGATAAATACACGACAGGGAAGTTATGACATCTAATATTGTTGTCTTAGACAAAAAAGGAAGCCTAAAATATACTTGAATAAAATATGATCTGGAACTGAAAAGTAATCTGGTATGCAAATGATGTATTTATGAGATTCCAAAAGCTGTGGGGAGAAAAATGATTTTTTTCCCATTGAAAACAGAAAAGCAGGTGGTGTTCTTCAGCAATCTTTCTTATTTGCTGCATGTGATAGTTTCTGTGAAAAAAAGAAAACACTGAGAGCTCCCCAACCCACAGCAGTGCAAAAGATTCTTTTCCTGTGTGCAAGATAGGACCTTTCTGTACGAAGCGGCAGGTAATGACAAATTAAACAAGTGATAGTTTCACATCCTTAAGTCTTTTGCTGAACTGAGAATCAGCATCTTATGGAAACAACCTCTGGATCACATGTATTTTTTTAACCTATGGACACTGTTAAGTTAAGACTGAAGCACAAATTTGTCCACTTCTGGTGACTGCCTGATAAGGAAAGAGGTGGATGTTAGCCAGCTAGCCAGACTGTGATCCCCTCGATTGTACCTACCTCTCTATAGAGCTAAGCAAAATGTGAACAGATCTTTCTCTTGCATAGCAGATTTGACTGCTCACGGTGACCTCATCCATGTGTACTTATTTTGGCAGACAGTTGAAACTTTTTAAAGGGCCAACAAGAATAGTTTTATGAGGCTGTTTGTGAATTAGTATCATTCTTTTGCCCTTTGTCCTCTGGTCTCCTATTTAGTTTGGGTCCCTTGTCAAGTGTTGGACAAAAGGAGCTCAAGTCAGCATAAAACCCTGGGAAGTGCTGTGCCTGCCTTTGCTCCTTGCTACAGCATGTAGGTCTTCTGCTGGTTAATTGGTATGGCTTCGTGGGCAGAGCTATGCCTGCTAACACCAGACGAAGATGTAGCCCTTCAAAATATGCTGCTAGTTTGTGAGTACTAATTGTCCTGTATCCTTTGACACAAACATGGACACAGAGGAAAACACATGCAACCTACACTGAGGTATGTCAGGTAAAATTTGACTGAACTACTCTTTTTGTCCATAGATACTCAATACTTTTATAAAAGTTTCATTATTCTCACTATACAGAAAGAGAAATTGAGATGGAGAGAGATGAAATGACTTGTTCAGCATGATCCATATGTGTGCAGTTCCTATTTCAGAAGGAGCAAAAAAGTTTCAAAATAAAACAACGCAAACAAACTGCAGAACAATTATCCTGTACCTCTTTGAGAAATCAAGAAATGCAGGGGGAAAGTGTAGTGCTTCAGTCTCAGAGCTTCTTTGACAGCTGGACATACTTGGGACTTTCATGAGGAAAGTAAAGCTGATGCAGGTGTTTGCCTCATCGGGGTGCTGAGGAACACCAGGTCACTTATTTATTTTGCTCCAGATTTTCCGAGTAACTTTCAGGATCTATTTGGTCCAGCTCCTCTCACATGGTTTGACATTAAAGGTCTTTGCACCAAAATACTCAAGGATGTGAGTTTTCACCCCCCGAACCATGATCTCCCCTTGGGTATAATGGACATAGTTAGACCGCTGTACCTCACAGGCACGTCATGAGTTCAACTTCGTTAAAATGCAATTTTTAGCTCAGATTTGAGACCCGTAAGGAAACTCGAATTGATAAGACATTTGCAGGAGTGAAAGCACAAATTGCCACAGTTGGCCAACCATGGTTGGATATCGAGGGATCTTTTGTTAGCAAATATCTAAATGCCCACTAACAATGCAAGGTTGCTTTGATGTGACTAAGCCCCTTGGGAAATAATGAAGAATCATTCTCCAGATTATCCAAATGACTTGGAATACCCAAACTGAACTATGACCTGTTAAAGTATGGTGAACAAGACTTCTTGCAAGATGCCCAATGCTCCCAGGTAGAGGAAGAAAACAGACTTTTCCCTGTTGTGGTCGTAGCTGCAAAGCAAAGCCAATCAAATGCCATAGCAAAATGTGTAGCTTTCATACCGTGATGTGCTGCATAGCAAAATGGACTGACTTCTGCAGCAAAACTCCTGGATTCTCTGAAAGGTCTGTTTAGATGAGAAAAGATAGGGCTTGAGTGAGTTAAAAATACACTGAAGAATGCAATCAGTGCAATGTTATTCATTTTGATATTAAACAAGATTTATTTGACAGTAACACCATATGCTCAGTGGTGCTGTCCACAAGATGACAATTCCATTTTGCAACAACTGTTGAAGTTCAAAAATAGCTTTCATTCGGCTTTGGAATAAAAACAAAAAAGCCTTTCAGTTCTTTATGGAATGGAATTGGACTGAAATGGCTGATTTCAGATAAAAAACTTAGCCTTTTCTTTTGTGGGGCCTTTTTACTTCTAATGGGTTCCTTGGTCACCCAACAGGCAGGGCTTTGGGAGAAGGCAGGAAGACTGGGGCATGGATAATCTGTGACTTTTCAGAGGCCCAGATACTGTTCAGTAGTATTGCTTGACAAAATGTCAACCTGCTGAAGACATTTCCATCAGCCCTACTGCCCAGTTCTTGATGCTGATAAGATTTTTTGCTATTGATAAGGCATGATTGTAGTATGCAAGCTTTGTCAAGGATGAGACTGGAGCTTTTCTGCTGATGAGCAAAACTGAAGCTGGAGATTTTGGCAACAGGAGAGCTTTGGAAGCAGAAGTGAACATGACAAAAGTTGGGTGCTATTAATAAAAATTCCAGCACTGCCTGGCTCACAATGTCAGTGAGAGGTTTTATATTCAGTGGATTAGAGTCTTTTACTCTCTCTGCCAGAAGTTTTCTTTCACATTGATTGTAGGCTAAGAAACATAGGCACAAAAATACATGAATACCAACAAATACACAAATACCACTTTTCCATAAAAATTGCGGAAGAATGTTTTCTTTCTTGTAGATGATTGAAAACCTGAGTTTTTATCCAAAATACCTCCCAAACTTCAAAACTTCTGGGGAGGGAAAAAAAAAGGAGGAAAGTTCGGATTAGGAAATGCTGCTATGACACCTTGTGGGGATTAGTTGCCTCAGGTACCATTTGTGTGAATGGTTCTTTGAGCACATTCCCAGCTGACTGACATCGGCTGTCACCCATTCCTAACTTGCACGCATTTGCTCTCTTGAAGGAAGGATGTCACGGTGCATCGTGGCAGTCCTCCCTGAGATGCATCTTTTGGGTGCTGGCGTTTACCTGGAGAGTCTAAATCCTTGAGAAAAAAGAGGCTGCCAAATGACTATTCTTGTGAGGAACGACAGTAGGATTTCTGAATGTAATTGTTGTTATTTTTGGCCAAAAGCTTTTGGTTTTGAGATTTTCAGCTCTTCAACCAAGAGTTAAAAAATTTGGCAGAAAGTACACATTGTGACAAAAAAAAATTGTTAACATACAATCTTCTATTGAAAAGAAATATTTTACAGGTATGTTTTTTGGGGGGTTTTCAACCAACTCTAACAAAAGTGCTATGAACAAATGCTTGGAGCACTGCAGATAATTAGACATCAGTACTAGGGAGTTTGCTAATCCTTGTAGAAGTTACATGTCACCAACGAGACCTCAGCTCTTTGAGATCTCAGTGCTGGTTTTTGCCTCCAGGAGCGTGCTCTTCCCCAGCTCTCTGCTGCACTGATGTTGCATGTTGTCAGACACAGAGCGCCCTGTTTTCCACAGTGTACACGCATGCACATGCGCTGACAAGTCTGTAACCAGACCAGTTTGACACGCTTGGCTCTAGCTCACTCAAAATTGGGTGCATATGGGCAGCACCAGTGGAAGAGCTGTATTTGCTTTGAACTGGCGGGTGACAGGGGGAGAACTATTTGGCAAGAAAGACCCTTCTGGTGGTCTTGTGTGTGCGTGTGTGTTGCTACTGTTTGGAGTTTCTCAGCAAAGCTCATAGAGGAAGATGACTGTAGAGCCACCACACTGTGCTCCATCCTGACACAGCTGGGATGATGCCTGCCCCAAGGGCATTAGGCAAAGTACATTCTTGCCAGTACCCAGGCCAGTCCAGGCCTTGCAAGTGTGAAGATGTGAAAATCCAGTTTGGCTGGTGGAGAATGTGTGTGCGTGTCCTCACACCGTCTAATAAATATGTTCATCCAATTAAAAGGAACAATGATTCATTAACAAAACAGGTACTAAAAAATACTCATTTGAGACAATCACTGCTACTTCCTCAGCTTTTCACTTCATTGCTGCTTGTGCGAGTAAAAACAACAAACTAAATGGAGACCTTATGGGCACCAGGGACCAATTAATGCCACGTGACTTCCTCCCAGGCTTCCATGAAAATAACTGTATTATAATGGCCTGTGATATTAATATCGGCTTTGGGAAAGTTAGGCAGCAGCTCCATAGGGAAGGATGTAGCATGAGCAAGCGCTCTGGAATGTGCAGTATTTGACAGAAGAGAAGTGGTGTCTCTCTATAAGTTGCATCTCTTCTTGCTATTGAAACAGAAAAGTCAACCGTGGAAATACAAACGCCTGGGGGAATCTGAGAAGATTTTTATAAGGGGATACCTTTCCAGTATCTGACAGAATAAATTTCAAAGTCTCTCTGCTTTTAAGACAACAGTCATCAATCTATAGGTTAAGTCTAGGGATTGAATTCTGAGGTGAGTTTGGGAACCTAAATTTATACAGCCTCAGGGTTCATTTTTCAGGTTTTACTTCCTCACAGCTTAAATAATTCTGAGGATCTGCTTTTAACCTCGTGGCTGTGTGGAACCCCAGCAGATTCTTGCTGCAGAGTATGTGGCTCAGGGCTGTGAAGAAGCAGCACCTCAGCAGATGTAACTGCTGTCTGAAGGAATATTAACTCCACAGATGCATGTTAGCAAGCAAGAGCAGACAGGGTAAAGGCAGTCTAGTAACTGAGCACTAAGTGAGTTAACTGAAAAAGTGGATCTAAATAACATCATATTTGGAGGAGTGATTTGGGTTAGAGGTTCAGCTCAGCACTGGAAAGTTCAGATACTGGTTAAACTTCGGATAAACTTTTGACCCCTTTTTCTTGTAGAAATCAGACTAGAATCACACAAACACAGACTCTCTCATGAGTTTTCCAATACTGCTTGTTTTCGACTGAGCCAGTAATAGAAGAACAGATTTCCTCATGATACTCCTGTATTTTTGCTTCCAAACTCACCCAGTTTTTCTTTTCCGAACCTGAAAACTTTTCATTTTATTCCATATAAGGTTTGGATGATAGCTGAGGGCAGGTCCGGCTCTATCCTGACTGATTTTTGCATCTCTGGGGATAACTGTCATCTTTGCTGGCCTTTTTCCCATCCAGTGTTAAATATTTTCATTAATGACTGGAGAATTAGTCAGTCCAAAGACACAGAGGTTGTATTTTCCAAACATCAACTGTTGCTCTCCTCCCAACCAGAAACGCACGGCCCTGGTGGCCCTCACAGTGGGCAGCCCCGCACCAGCTGACCCTATATTTTATTCTCTTTCCCCTGATCTTCTTCACTTGGAGATGCAGCCCGCTTTGCTCGCTCTTTGTGCCTCCTGCTCCTTTCTCTGCGCCCCTGAGCCCTCTCTGCTCGTGACTCACGAACAGCAACTCCCACCAGTTATATGTCCTTTCCCCCCCCCTGCCCCCACCATTGCTAGCTAAAAATGGGGAAGAGGGAAATATCTTCTGAAAATATCAGCACTTTCTTCAAGCACACTCAGATCATCTGTCTGCTGATTCCTACCCTGTAGCCTGTGACCTCAGCAGTGCAGGAGTTTTAGTTCTGTTTTCTTCATAGGGCTGTTTACATTGTCAGCACTTAAAATAAATAGGAATTAATAACAGTAAAATTAATCAACACTTGGGAGCGTAACCACCCTTAGGATTGATGGAATCAACTGGTAGGTGATAATTAGAACCAGCCAGAAGCTTTTTCTCAAAACTTAAATGTAAATTTTCTCCCTGTTAGAAACCACACGTTAAAACACGCTCCCACGGCATGCAACTTTCCTTGTTCTTTTTTATATCCTCACAGTTTGGCAGGTCCTGTACTGGCCACAAAAACAAACAAGAGCATCCAACCCTCACCAAATATTGCTTTCACATATTTCTGGCTCATCCAAACTTAGAAAGCACCAGAAATACATCTAAGCCATCATTTCCATCTAAGCTTCGGAAAATCTCAAGCCAATTTTTCAGACCCAAGAGGTGGAGGAAACATATCTGAGCTCTTGGATTCTTTTTCCAAATGGATGTTTCTGTGGCTTCTGTGCCAGAAAGTGCTGCAGCGATGGGGTCTGTGTACAGACGTGAGAATCCCTTGTGCTGCTGTGCCCACCTGGGTGGGGAATTCGGGGTCAGTGCTCAGCTGGGGGAACCAAGGCTGGCACTGTGCTGCACACTCATCCCTGCAACCAGAGGCCAAATTCATCTGTGCTCTAGCAGTATTGAAGCTATTTAAGGATTTCCATTGCATTCAAGCTGTGTTTGCCTACAGAGTCACGCAAGTTGTTCAACTGCACAGAGGACCGGATTTATCTAAGGGGATTCCCTCGACGGAGGTCAGGCAAAAGGGCTAGAAATGACTGATTTTGTGCTTCCTCGCCATTTTCCTTCCCTCCCAATTCCTCTCTGTAGATTACAAAGGGCAAGGCTCTGTGCTGCTGCTGTTGCCTGGCGCGAGGAACACGTTCAAGTTCTGCAGGCAAGAGCAAGATGTGAGCACCCCGGCTCAGGAAACAAGTGTAGCAATTCCGCAGTTGTGTGGGGAACAACATCTTCAGAATGAGTTGGTGTTGTGGCTTTGATGATTTCTTCAGACACTGTAAGTAGACTGACAAATTGACTTTCGAGTGAAAGGTCATTGAAAAGAATTGCGGATAAAAGCATCTGGATTTACAATTAAAAAGCTACAGAAGTTCAGTTTACAACTCTACTGGGTTCTGTGCGTAGGAGTTTCTATCATATAATTTGGCAGCTTCTTCTGCCTTCTGATCGGGGTTGTAGAAAATAAAAATTCCTTGTGGTTTCTTTATTTTTTTTTCTTTTTAAACACGGTGGAGAGTTGTGGTGTTTTGGCAAGTCTGATACAAAGAAATATTGTACTGGCATTGTCTCATATTGTAGGTGACCTCAGGCCTGAACTATACAAGGGGAAAGAAATAGGTCTCTGTTGAATAGAGCGCACATGTGCTTGAATCAGATTATAGAGAGAGTGTGAAAAGCAGAGCACGCACACACACACGGTACGCATAATGCTGATGCTGTAGGCTGAAATGCAATGCCTGATCCTCATCTCCTCCCGCTGGTGCGAATCAGCAGTCTTGAGATGACAAGGCTTTCCCTGCTCTGGGGTGTGAGGTTCCTTCTGGTATTCCCCTCCCTAAGCCCACGACCCACACAGAAGAACATTTGCAAAGCAATTAGGTGGGAGAGATTACTTCACGCGTCCAAATACACATGTTGTTTGACTCCAGTGGGTGGTTGCCTTACACAGAGTGTTTGTGAGATGATGTTTACGGATCACGTCTTTTTATTTTCTCCCCCTTTCAGGAACCGGGATGGGAACTTTACTCCTGGAAATCCTTACCCGTAAAGGCAAACACTGCATGCAGAAAGGCTCCCTCTCTCTGCGCCTCCCTGGCACTCCCTCCTCCCATCTCCTTCTTTGTGGGACATTAAACTAAACAGAGATTTGTCCCTATCAATATTGACTTGACTGATTTCCCTTTTCCTGACTTTTCTAATCCTGTGGTAGATTTTCTGTGACATTTATTTCCGGTAGCAGATTCATAACAGATTCATACAAATGTTCACTCTAGAAACAGGACATTTCCAAGCATCTATTAAAAAGAAAACCAGTGTAGGCAAAGAAAATAATGGGGGATGTTTTTCTCCACAGTTTGATCTCAGCAGCTTCTGGTATTTGCTTTCTACTTGAAAAAGTAATTTTTCTCCAGTATTTAAGGGTTTCCTTTTATAAGAAAACAGAGTCAATAAAGCTATTATGTAAAATTGTGCACTAAGCCTCCTTGCGTTATCTTCTTTGTAGGAATTAGTCGCCTGATATGGGCCAGAGATAAGATGCCATCCACAGCTACCCAAATGCCCAGACTGCAGTCATTAACAAAAGTCTGATGACTCTCTGGCTGTTACCTATGGTGGAGCTGAATGCTGCACCGATTTCCTTCTGTCCATCAAAAGGTTGCTTTGTCCTCAAGGAAGAAAACAAGAAGCTGCCCTGGTTTTGTTTCCAGCTGTTTCTCCTGGTCTTTATGTGACAGGAGCAAGCCCTTGGGGCAGAACTCATGTTGTTGGATGAGAACCGTGTTGGCCACATTGGAAATCTCATGCTGTTGCCAAAGGATGATGAGGTGAGGGAAATCACATTCTCAAAGTGCCTCTAATGATGGCAAAGGAAATCTGAGCAAGGTGCTTGACAACCACTAGAGTTAGGGTGGGAGGAGCCTGTCTACTTCCCCTCTGAAAAATGGGTGCAATGACCATCCTCTCTCTTGTGCTCTCTCCCTTTGATGCATCCATATTGCACAATATGCATTGCATCTGTTCTAAACCCATACTAAGTGAGAAGGAAGAACTGGTGACCAATTTTGAAATGTCAGCAAAGAACTAAGCACACATTATTATTTTTTTTAAACAGTACATCCCCATTTTGTTAATGAAAAGTGTAAATATGCTCAGAAGTGGAACACTCCCTATTTTGAGGACCTCGAGTTGCAGTGTGCAGTGACAAAGGCAGCAGGGAGAGCCCAGAAATGGGAACTCTTTGCATGGGCCTGGATCCTACATAAAGGAGAGGTCACTGGGTTGATGGTACTTGGGGCAAATGCTGCACGTGGCTGCTGCCACCCAATTGCTACAGCAGACACCACACTGCACCCACAGCCAGAGCGAAGGAGGCTTTGGCACAATGGGGGAACACGCTTTCTGCTCCCCTGTGGAAGAGATCCCCGTGGGGGGATGAAATGTCACCATGTGCCCAGCCAACGATGAAGAATACAAACATCACAGAGGGAAAGTGAATCTGGTGCTTACTGAGGGACGATGGCTTTGCTCCACATCCTTCTCTCTGCCAACTTGTTGTCCATGAACACTGGGCTGAGCCCAGTTTTCTAAGGAAGCTAATAGCTAAACATTGCCTTTCTGCTCTAAATCAGCATTGCTGGGAAAAGGATGCTGTCAGTTGCAGCACACGTAAGCCTTCCTGCAGTCCTTGCCAATTGTAAACTGACCCTATCCTCAGCGTGATGTGTCCACTGGTAGGATGCGAAGGAGCTTCAGCTCTTAGCGCTGGGATTGCTTCTTTTAGGCATGAAGCTGCAAAGGTTGCTATAGAGTGATGATGCTATAAGGCCATGGCCATGCTTTCGTTAAAGACCCCACATCTAAATAAAAATGGCAGTGGCCTCAGCAAAAAGAGTTCTGTGGGTTTGGGAATTGCCCCTGGAGATGGAGGGAGCCCCTGACAGTTTGCAACAGGATTTGTTTGCTGTGGACCTGAGCAGGAGTGGAGTATATGCTAGCAGAGTGTCTGTGGGTCTGTCTCCTCTCCCAACTGTCCTCTCTTTCCCGCTGTATTTACGCTGAACTTCCCACACTATCCTAGGGGTGGAGAGTCCAGGGAAACACACATCCCATTCGCAGGACAAGGGCCACTGAGTGGCTTTCCCACAGCTGGGGAAAGCAGAAGAAATTTGGTTGTTTGACTGACTTGCAAACTTAACGCTTTTTCCATGCAGAAATAAATCGGAGTGTCACCGAAGTGGACGATTGCTGAGCTTTCTATTTTAGTTTGACTTCTCCCCCTCCCCCCTTCTCCTAGTTTTCCTTCAACTCTGCTTTCCAATGTCACCGAGTTATTATTATCCAGATCCAAATCTCACAGTTTCACTGAAGGAGAACGTGTATTAAAATACCAGATTTACCAGAAAACATCTGCAACTTGCAGGCCTATTGTATTACTATTATATGAGCAAGCCATTGTAAATTCTTTTAAGTCTGTAACTTATTTCACGTTAACACACTGTGTGTTTTACAACACCATTTCAAAGTTTATAGCTTTTTTTCTTTAGCCGCTTGTTCCAATTGCATCTTATATTTCATCAAATATGGTAAGGAAACCATGAGAATAAATTGATGCTCCATATGAACCCCCCTATAAATGGATGTTGCCAAATTGCTGTAAAATGGTTTTCCTTTTTAGCCCTCCAGAATCGTTAGTGTGCTTCTGAGGCCAAATTCTACAGGGAAACGTTATGACCATTTAAGGCCTCGAAACTTTATGCTTCGGTACAAAGGGCCTAAGGGCGAGGATTTAAAATGGATGAAGTGGAGAAATTTGCACTTCCTTAAGAAAACACAGAGCATTTCCTTCCGCGTGTCAGAAATGAAAACAGAAAACACAAACTAATTTGTCAGGAAATTTTCCTTCTATAATTCCCTCTCCAGCCCTTCCCTGCTCCCACCGCAGCCCTGCAAGCCTTATTTTCTCCCCCTCATTGTCAGCTTTACGGCGGCGGGTGCCAGCTCCCGCACTTTTTCTGCTCTTCACCTCACGCGCAAGAGCTCTGCCGTAATGTCTCCTCGTGTTCACAGCTTGCTCCTGCCACCCTCTTCCCTGCTCACCTCCCCGCCCGGGCTCACGCCTGCAGACAATCCTTCAGGAGATAAGTACCGCTCGGGGACACCAGCTCAGCCGCCAACGACGGTTCGTCATTCGGCTCTAATTGGACGCTGGTGTAAAATGAAAAAAACACTTGTCATATTTATGAGTTACTGTGAGTTAATAATACGCTGGGATCCATTAGTTAAAGCACATTTGCTCCAAACATGTGGCTTCAGCTTTTAGTTTTTCATTCAAGCAACATTCTTTCAGATGAAATGCTGTTGCCTTTTTTCTCCCAGGCGCTCAGTGAGCCTCAGGGAGTTACAGCATCAATTATTTTTCTCCTCATATGAGGAACAAAAAGAAAAAAAAAAAAATTGAGTGTCCTAGCCAGAGAAGTTGGAATTATTATCCAAAATAATAATAAAAGCAAAACATCCAGAAATCAAAAGCTGCAGCCAGCAGAACAAATGTAGTCGAAACTGAAAACACAAAAAGTCTGCTGAAGATTCTCTTGCAAAAAGGATGGGCTCTGCTCTCTCTGTATTTTTAGCAATCTCCTGTCCTGCCTGAGCCAATTCTTTTTTCTGTTAAAGTCCGTGTGCTTGAGTCAATTTTCTTTGACTCTATTTGGAATGATAAATTCATTAGTGCCTTGCAGGTGGATTTACCTGAATTTAGAGACTCCAGAAAGGACTAAAATGACAAGCGAAACTAGAGCATGAACAGAAACTTGTTTTCATACTCTTGCTTCTGAAATGGTGCTGCATTTACGTGCAATAAAATCCAAGATGTTCATCTTTCTTCCTTTCCCCCTCTGCAATATTTTCTCGGTGTTGAAGATGTCAAGAGCAGAATTTACCCTTCCCTTGATGCCATCTCTTTTTCCCCTTCTGTTTCATCACAGCTGCATGGATTCCAGCCAACTCAAGCTGTACCTTCGCACTTCACTGCCTCGGACTTTGCTGCACGTTCAATTTGACAAGACTTTTTAATGCAGATAACTGACCAGGCAGCTGAAACTCCAAACTGGTAATTGTGTTCACAAGGATACCAGCACTTCACATCTCCCTGTTTTTTCCTTACATAAGCTAATTTCTCTAAAATCAAGAAGTGGAGGCACAGCAAACGTTACGGAACTCCACTCGCTCTCATTACCCACGGCTTAATTTGCAATGCCTTGCTTAGAGAAACAGAGCAAGCTCCACCTGCTCTTCTGTTCAGCATGTGTTTTGCCCACCATTCCTAGAAAACATTCACGGAACATTTCACATATTGTTGCTGCTTTGCTAGTACTAAGTTTTATTTTATATGGTTGAATTAAGCAAAAAGCTCCTCCACTGCTGACTCAGCCTTCAAGGCTGCACTTTATATATGTCAAACAACATACATAAATTTATAAGGTGAACAATGGTTGTATTTAAGAACTGATTTAGTAATCATGAACTTCGCTGGCAGTATCCTTTGGAAACTAAATCCATAAATTTTATTAGTATTAAATGTTTCTAATGGGAGTTGACAAATACTTGAACTGAGTTGCTTTTTCTCTGCACTTGGCAAAAGGCAAGGGACAAAAATTCCTATTACACAATGAGAAATGCATTAATACTAAAACCCATTCATCTCAATTTTGTACAAATATAATTTAAGACCTTTTACAACCATTGGTGAAATTACAATGTGCTGTGGGGAAGTTGCAAAAATTTTATGAGAGTAATAAAATTGTCATTGTAATACCATTATAGGGTGCAGGGACAATATAGATATTTGAATTACCTATTGTCCTTATGCCAGGTTGAAAAAGCTACACAAAGGAATTACAGAATGTAATGGAGACAACTGTTGAAACAAACCAGAGAAATGAAATCCAAGTCCACTTTAGCTGGCCTAAGACAAATCCTCATTAGAAACCCGGACTCGGAATACCCTTCCCACTTGTGTCAACAACAATGAAATTTAAACAGGAGGACTGTTTTATATTTATGTCAATGGCAGCACAGAGACCAACTAATTAAGCAGAGATTATGTGTAATAAAATAGTGTCGCATCCAAAACATTAATGTTTTTAGCTTCTGTGACATATTTCCTGGGGTTTGCGCTCAAGCCTGACTGAAGGTAATCACGGTGGACCTCCTTGTTCATAGCCAAAAAAACCTTCTCAGGTAGCTCATGGCAAACCCATGAAATCCTACCTGGGATTAAAATGGTGTTAACTTTCCAGAGGTGAAAATTCCTTTCACTGCAGAATAGTGCTGCTGGGCT